>NW_022147241.1:0-27507 GCF_002938485.1 Sitophilus oryzae | reverse complement strand
CGTGTCGATGATATTATATCTGGTTGCGATTATCTTTCTCTTGCTATAAAAATTCAACGCGATCTCATTTCTATACTGGAACACAACGGTTTTGAACTTAGAAAATGGACTTCGAATAGCTCAGATTTTCTTTCTCAGTTATCTCCAAATGAATGCAAAATGGATTCTTCTCTCTCTTTAAATATAAATTCTTCTTCCTCTAAAGCTCAGGACTAAACTGTAATCCCTCTACAGATGAATTTTTTCTTTGATTCACCAGCGTTGTCCTTGACAAACAAATTCAGACCAAATATTTTTTCACAACTCGCAAGCATATTCGATCCTTGTGGCATATTAGTTCCTCTCACTCTTCACCTAAAACTGATTATACAAGATTTGTGGAAGTTAGGTATAAATTGGGATGATCCTGCTCCCAATAACATTGCTACATCTTGGCATCAACTCGTTCAAGAATTACCTTGTACTTTCTCTCTCAAAGTTCCTCGATATTTTCTCACTTTCAAATATTTATCCCTGGAAGTACATGGTTTTTGTGATGCTAGTGAAAAAAGGCTATTGTGCAGTAATTTATTTTAGGATAATTCTCCAGATAACCTGTAAAACAAATTTTGTCTTCTGCGCTAAAGGCAAAGTAGCTCCAACCAAAAAAAAAAAAAAAAAATCTCAATTCCAAGACTGGAACTCTGTGCAGCCTTACTTCTGACCAGGTTAATTGATTTCGTTAGAACCTCTCTTTCTAATAAACTTACTAATGTTAGTACGATTGCATGGTCCGACTCGATGGTTGTTTTGCATTGGCTTAAAAGTGAACCATATAAGTGGAACACCTTTGTAAGCAATCGAGTTCCCCAAATTCAAGAGAAATTACCTCCTTCTTGTTGGCGTCATGTAGTCTCCAAAGACAACCCCGCTGATCCAGGTTCTCGTGGTCTTCAACCTAGCGAGTTACTCGACAATGCCTTATGGTGGGCGGGACATCCATGGCTAAGCCAAATCGGAATCTTATTGGCCTCAATCAATTTTTACTTTCCCTGAAATTGAAGAAGAACAACGAAAAGTTATATTGACATGTACTACACAGCCCTCATTGTTTGATACTCTCTTTAAAAAGTTCTCTTCTTTCTCTAAAATTATAAATATTGTCACGTTTTGCAGACGCTTTATCTATAATACTCGACATTCTAAATCTCGTAAACCCTCTCCTCTCTCGAAATTTGAAATAAATGAAACTCTAGAATGTATTATTAAATGTGTTCAATCACAATATTATGCTAGGGAAATTCTCTTAATAATTGCAAATCTCCTACCTAAATACTTTCCTAAGAAAATTGACTCTTCTCGACACCAATGGAATTCTTAGAGTTGGTGGTCGCTTGTGCAATGCTTCTCTAAATTTCTCTCAAAAACATCCCGCACTCTTACCCAATAATCATAAATTTACTACTCTACTCATAGAATATACTCATAAACTCTATTTGCATCCCGGTCCCCAAACTCTTCACTATATTCTCGCTCAACAATACTGGATTGTTTCTGCTAGAAAAACAATTCGTAGTGTTCTCTTTAAATGTCCCCAATGCTTTCGCGCTAATCCAGTAATGCCTCAGCCTCCTATTATGGGAGATATTCCTGCTGTAAGACTTTCTCAAGTAAAACCTTTCTCTGAAGTTGGATGCGACTATGGTGGTCCATTCTCTTTATTAAGATATCGTGCACGAGGTGCTAAGTCCTGTAAAGCCTATATTTGCTTATTTGTGTGCATGGCCACGAAAGCTTTGCACTTAGAACTAGTTTCCGACCTTTCCTCCGAGACTTTTCTTGGTGCACTGCGTCGATTCATTTCTCGTAGAGGTCGCTGCAATCATATTTATTCAGATTGTGGAACGAACTTTGTCGGAGCTTCTAGAGAACTGATTAATATGCTAAAATCCGCCGCTGAGCAAGAACAAATTTCCTGGCACTTCAATCCTCCAAGCGCGCCTCATTTTGATGGCCTGTGGGAAGCAGGAATAAAGTCTGTAAAAACTCACATTAAAAGGGTTATTGGTGATCAATTGCTCACGTATGAGAAATTTTATACGCTACTGGTTCAAATAGAAGCAGTGCTTAATTCTCGTCCATTGTGTCCACAAAGCTCTGATCCTAATGACTTGTCAGTTCTTACTCCAGGACATTTTTTAACCCTAGAGCCGTTAAACGCCCCTCCGGAAGATGATCTTTCCGGGATAAAATTAAATCATCTCTCTCGCTGGCAGTTGATATCACGGTTGCACCAAAGCTTTTGGAGCCGATGGTCTAAAGAATACCTTCAAACACTTTTACAAAGAGCTAAATGGCATGACTCTACTATTCCAATAGAAATAAACTCGGTTGTTTTAATAAAGGATGATAATCTTATTCCGCTCAAATGGAGCATTGGAAGAGTCTTAGAGATTCACCCGGACCATGATCGTGTTACACGCGTGGTTACTTTTGAAAACAGCAAAAGGCATTCTTAAAAGACCAGTGACAAAGATATGCCCACTGCCTTACTGCAAATCTCAATTAAAATTTACTCTCTAAAAAAAACATAATCGCAAAAAAAAAAAAAACATAATCGCAAAAAGAACATAATCTCATTATAAACATAATTAACATCTCTTTATTTAATTACTTTTCTTACTCTTATAACAAATGTAAACTCTCTTAATATTTAATTAATTACACTCATGCATTAACCCTAATAATGCATTTTTTCTAAATTTCCTCTAAATTTAACTTCATAAATTTCACTCTTACTTTCTTTTAAACATAGTATTTTTTCACTTTTTTTTAAATTTTATTTTACTCTTACTATTCTCAAACGAAAATGGAAAATATTTCATTTTGGTGGGCGGTATGTTGGACTCTATCCCTTCCTCCCATCCTTTACCCGAAAACCTTAGTGGGTACGTAGCCGTAGTCGAGTACGGAGAGAGACAAGATCGGCCGAGTAAACAGTGTACACCTCCAAGCGCGCGCTATCCTCAAGTGTTTTGTTCAAGCAAAAAATCAACAGGTACGAGTCCAGAACGGGAATAAAGGTGAGTGCCCACAGTCCTGATACATTAACTCACCTTAATGAACTGAGCCCCTTAATTCTCGCCCGTAGCACTGTCCTCTTTTCTTTCACGTATTGAAAAAGTCCTCTTTTTTACATACCAAACTCAAAATCTAAAAAATATTTGTCTATCGTCACAATGCTTTAAAAAATTGATAATCTGTGTCTTTCGCAAATCCCCTGGTTTGCCACAAAGAAGAAAATAAACATAAAGACATATTTATATATGTATGTTGAAGGCAGATGCCGAATTCGACCTATGTCCGAAATAAATAGACATATGGCGATTATAATTAAATATACTCACCTATATCCAATAAAGTTACGCGGAAGAGTTTTGATTGTATTGATTTCACTCAGTTATGTGGAGGGTGTTAATCTTTTGTTGTTATATTATACCAAAAATATTAACCCCTCCGCAAAGAAGTTATATAAAGACTATTTATAACCACGAAATTGCACTTACCGAAAGTTTTAGTATGGACAAATCGCTATATGTCTAATATTCCGGACATAGTCGAATTTCGGCATCTACCTTAACATACAAGAAATTATTGTGGAAGCGATAAACATGGTTTAACTATTTTATGTTTACTTTACTGGTTAGCTTATGTTTTGAAAAAAAGTTTTAGTTGCGGTTCTGTTTCATTTTACAAGTTTTGAGTATAAATATTTCCCAAGAAAGTAAGAAAGACCATCCGTTGATAAACTTTTTTAGTCAATTCTCGACATTTGCTTCTTTTGCCTCTCAGTTCTATTTTTTATTTTCAAAGGAACCAACAAACCAATTTATAAATATATATTTGATCTACCTCATTGCTGACCGTATAAGAGAAGACATGTGGTTATTTATGCGTCAAAAATTAAATTGTCCGAATGTCATATAATAATGGCCGCAGCTGTCATGGAACTGAGCTGATAAAAAATTATCAAATCATTTTTTTTCAAATAGAAATCCACTTTTATTTCATTCGTGAAAACTCTCAAGCTGTTACTTTAGTTTTAAAATTTGTTACTTCTTGACTATACATGTTCCTGTACCCAAAATAAATCAAGGCTTTAAGTTATTTCAGTTTAGCGTATATTTTTCGATTAAACTTAGTGTAGCCTATGACAGTATAATATTATCGATCATCATTTCCCAAGATACCTTGCGCTGTTTTTTTCTTCGACCGTACGGAATATTATTAAAATATCAACTATAAGATATCAATAAAATACAAAAAATATATTTATAAATACTCTTTTAAACATTTAATCAGCAGTAGTTATAATATAGGAAATTCAAATACCCATTTTCTGGCAGATGGAAATAAATTGTCTGACTGTTTGACACTTAATGTCAAAGTAGTTTGATAAATCAAGAAAAAATATATTGCTTACAAATCCAAATATAGAATGAAGACATTCTCAGAAGAGCTGGTCTGGAACAACGTGAACTCTTCGAAATCATCAAGAAGAGGAAAATAGCCTATTTGGGACACATACTACGTGGAGAACGCTATCACTTTCAGCGTCTGATTCTCCAGGGTAAAATAGAGGGGAGCAAAAGGGGGATAGGACGAAGGAAGCTATCCTGATGGCTGAGAAATATTCGTCATTGGACAAGCATACAGGACTTCCAAGAACTCCAAGTCGCTGCAGTTAAAAGAACCATCTGATGAGGAAGAAAAGATGAACGCCTACGCAGGAATTTGCACGGCACCTTAAGAAGAAGAACAAACTAAATCTAAATAACTTAAAAAACGATTTATTTTAGGTATAGAATATGTCTTAGTTAAACGTAACGAATTGGAAAACCTTTCACTAGTGAACTAAAAAAAGTGTGTTTCCATTTGAAAAAAAATATTTATGATAATTTTTAATCGCTCAATTCCATGACAGCTACCGCCATTATTATATGACATTTGAACAATTTAATTTTTGAAATCGATAGCCACATGTCTTTTTTCTTATGTCACCTAGGCTGTGATAATCACTAATTTTGACTTTTAAGCTGTACAATTTTTTTTTGACAGGTAGTGTAGTTTTTTTCGTCCAAAATTTTAAATATTTTTTTCTTAAAATGCTTTCCAGGGAAATACCGCGACAAAATATCGCGATTTTGTAAGTCTTCCAAGATCCGAGGGGCCCTTCGCTGTCTCAGGCCTGTGGCTCGTTATACGTATGATCGAATAAAAAACGGCGTCAACGATGGCTATGAAATGAAGATCGCTGTCAGTTTTATATGTAAAATTATATGGGAAATGTCATCGATCGTCATTTCCAAGCCAACTGACGCCGTTTTTTTCATACGGTACTAAAGACTTCACTGCTCATCATCAGTAATGAAGCTAGAATACAAGCTATGCTGTGCATTGGTTGTAATTTAAATGTTTATTCAGTAAAAATAAATAATGAAACCATTGAAAATAACTTAAAAGCTAAATAAATAAATTCAGTCTCAAAATATATTAAAAAATAATAATTATTCGATATTTTAAACGGAAGAAAATTACCCCCTGATTTAATTTCCTAAATAGAAAATGTCATTGACAATTATTGGGGCAATATAACAAATATTTTTCTTTTACCGTTTGGTTTGGTTTGGTTCTTTCTTTGTAAATTAAATCTACTACATATTACATATTATGAAGATATTATGTTTTTAACTAAAATTTAAAAAAACTTAAATAAAAAAAAAAAAGAAAACTCATAGGCGTGTTTCTAGGTTCGAAATATACTACCCTCGAAAATATTTTGTACATATTTAAGACTCACCCTGTATAGAATTTGTTAGCCATGATTTTGTGAAAATTTTGTCAATCATAGACTTTTAAATGTGTAACTTAAGGCACATTAGCTTACTTTAGGTTTTTCTTATTACCAATTATTCTGAACCGTCCTAGAACTGTGATACGCAAAAGAAAATATACAAACTTTTTTCTTCTGCGTAAGCGCTGTTCTAGAACAGTTCAGAATTAGTAATTACAGACACCCGAAGGAAGCAATCAAGACTATTAAAAAATACGATTTTCGTTACATTTAGAAAAAAGAACAAGAAAAAATATTTTCGGTCTAGAAGTATAAAAAAAGGAGAGTATAAAATTTCAACAAAAACAGTAATTATCAATTCGGCTGCCGTAAATAATCTCGAATTTACCTACGTCACTAATTGTATCACACCAATTTATTACCAACTTACCTAACAAATACTTATATTATTTTAACAAACTTTGCTTCTATGGTTCGTTAATTTGAATAAATTACCTAAATTAAGAACTGGCTTGAATAGAGATTGATTAATTACACTAATTTCCTATCAAAAAACAAAACCTACCTATATCACAATCGATTTTTCTATGTCGCTTACGTCATTATTTTATACATTTAAATATTTTAAAAAATTGTTAATTTGTACGTCTGTCCGTTCTTTGGCTACGGGGTATCCGTGTAAGGGGAAACAATATTCTCTATTACCGAGCAATTCATGGGCAACTTTACCAAATCAGTTTCATTTTATTCAACGATTTTCCAC
This sequence comes from Sitophilus oryzae, assembly GCF_002938485.1. Lineage (NCBI taxonomy): Eukaryota > Metazoa > Arthropoda > Insecta > Coleoptera > Curculionidae > Sitophilus > Sitophilus oryzae. The sequence continues at coordinate 20,911 of NW_022147241.1, read as the reverse complement.
GTAAATGAGACATAACGATAAAAATTAAGAAGAAAAACAATTAAATTAGTAAAATCACGCAACTTTTTTACCGATGATTGCATTGTTCTCCAAGCTCGGTCTACTACCGTTCTCGTACAAAAATTAGGAGTTGCATCCCGTCATAAAATTCGACAAATTTGCAAGTGGCCAATGTACCTAATGAAAAGGCGGAGTCTGTTTTGTGGTGACGTACTCGTCAAGTCACGTGGGGCTCTCTGCCGCGGGCCTATAAGTAGCGATCTATAATATATTCTGATTTATTTAAATATGTTTTGTGGTAAATTGATCATACTCCAATATTGTGCCTGCAATTGTCTTGAAATTCTTTCGTAGATACACATCCAGTAGACATACATTAGCTTGCCGATTTTTTCAATGCCCTGTGGAGGGGTAGAGCTTCATTAATTCTCTTTGACAGTCTTTGACAAGAGTGCATTATAAAAAGAAATATGTCATATTTCTTTTTATCTCTATATTAAAGTCGCAATGCTTACATTGTATGCTGTACATTGTTATATTATGGAGTAAAAATGATACTTTTCATAAAAAGTCATTTTTAGAACACGCTATTTGCAGCTTATCTTCACTTTTAGAAATTATTAATTAAACAATTTTAAACGTTCAAATAATATAAAAATATTTAAAATTCATACCTTGTGTGTAATACAGGGTGAGTTTCCTACGATGTTTCTCTATGGGTATCTCGGAATAGAGAGTCAGTTAAATGGGAAAAGTAAAGTAAAGATTAAATTTCAGTTAACGTCTCTTTTTTGCTACCAGGGCTAATCTGGACAGGGGCTACTTTGTTTACGCCGAATCCGAACCGCGGTCCTCGGCCATATCATCATGGTCAGTGGCCTACCGACTTAGGAAGTGTCTAAATTAACTCTTTCTCACGAGATATCCGATCTCATCCGGCCTTGATCCGGCGTGAATGAGCAGTGTGTATCAACGGATTTTACACTTTTCCTTTGGACAACAGCACATTACAGAGGTTCGAACCGGCCACCCGTCCATATGTCAACGTATCCCCGAAAATGTATGGCCAAGAAAAGTTGAACCAATAATTCTCCACGCTTTTCTTCATTTCAAAAATTCATATTTACAATTTTGTTTATTTTAATTTACAGTGTTTGGAAGTGACAGTTTCGCATTTCACGACGATTGATCCTGTTTCCATGGCTAACTAAAATGAAATTGTTTAAAGAATTATAATAATTGGCTATAACTCAGTAATTTTCGAAAAAAAAACAGGTACCAGCTTATATCTCTGAAAACCTTAAAAAAATGGCGCTTTTTAGTAATGGCCAACTATGGTTTTTATTTAAAAATATATGTTGTGTCATAAGTCAAAAATGACAGACTTTAGAAAAATTGGAGAAAACAAACTCGTGGGGATGTGATTACAACTTTTATCACAACTTCTTGTCTAAAATAGATTATAATGGAATTAGGACAATTTTTTAAAATAGTTAAATTTTTTTTTTAAATATCTAGTAAGTCATGAACTTTTTTAAAAATCTGAAAGGCGCATATCTATGACCCCACAAACTGCAATTCTTTCCCCATTAACCGACTCTCTATCTCAGTACTTTCCGAGATACCCAAAAAAAACATCGTAGGAAACCCTCTATATCGAGAGACTATGGTTACTGCTCGTTAGATTTGACACTTTATGTCAATTTAATAAAACCGGGGGCGTCTCAAGTGGCTCACCCCTATAACTTTTTATTCTTTGAGATAAAACAACGTATTTGGTATGTTAGTATATGACATAAATTGGGATTTATTGACGTATTCAATTGTTTCGGTCACTTCCGGTTTCTGGAAATACCTACAACTTTGATTTTTGAATAGCTCTCGGTATTTTTTACTTTATTTGATAGAAAATGACACTCTGAATCAGATCATATCATATGTCAACTTTTTGACATTTTGGCATATGGTTTATTTGAAATTATATGAGGTTCATAACGACAAATTTGACTCAAAATACCAGGAGTAGTAGTATCAAATTATTCGCAAAATGCTTTTTCCAAATATGCTAATGAGCCACCTCGTTCTATTTGAAAAAAGATGAGATATGATTAAAAAATACGATTTGCGGGCATCTTTTAATCGTCAGGACAAGACACTAAAACATTAGACGATCCGTCTATTTTCCAAGGCTCCTTGATTAAAGTAGAGTTTTTAATTATTAATTATTAGTGGCACTGTAGATTGAAATTTAAAATAAATTTGTTTTGAGTGACTCTGTCAAAAATTGACATATGATATGTCATTCTATTCAAGAGTGTCATTTTCTATCGAATAAAGTAAAAAATACCGAGGTGCCATTTAAAATCAAAAGTTGTAGTAATTTCCGGTGAAACCGGAAACACCAGTTGAGTGCGTCAATCAATCCCAATTTATATGCTAACATACCCAATCTCGTTGTTTTATCTAAAAAATAAAAAAGTTACGCATGGGTGAGCCACTTTTGAGACGGACGGTATATTTTCGTACTCTTGTGCTTAGGCGTAAAAGCTACTTTTATACCTTCGCGTTAAAATGACTTTTATATTGACAATCTGCCGCAAAAACTAATAAGTACTTTTGTGACGTTAGAAAAAAAAAATTTTATATTTTTATGTTCCTAAAATAGTAAATCACATTTTTTATCTATTCTTAAAATATCAATGAGTCTAGCCCATACTAATTATTACACTCTACATTACACATCGTATCAATTACTAATGTCTAAGAAATATCGTCAATAAAGAGACATCAACACTTTACTAACTGTAATATAAATTATTAATGAACAATTCGATGAATCACAGAAAAATTCAATGAAAATACGGTTATGCTAATTGCACTGTATGTATTTATGAATTATCAATAAATTACCGACTTTGAAACACAATTCTATTAGAGATTTAATTTATTCAAGTATTAAATTTAATTAGTATACGAACTATGTTTAGTGGAAATGTGTTCAAGTTTCTCCTTAATCGGATCCGATTTGACTATTGATATATGAAAATGTACTTATTATGCCCCAATGCAAATCTGTGGAAAAAAAGATTGATTATGCACTTTCAGTCTTGACTTAAAAGTACTTTCAACTGGGCATAAATGATAAATTAAAATGTCCTTAAGAGTCTATTATTACGCTGTACTGTTCGAGTTGCTCTCAATGTTCGGGTAAAGCGGGTGTGAAGGAAATATATATATTATATTTCAGAAATTTGCCTAAGACTTAGCTCGATCCTGTCGTGTTAAACCTAAAATTCCAAACACACGTGCTTTGATTAAGATTTGCAGATCTTCAGCATTTGCAACAAAATAGCGAACAATTTGTTACAAATCATATAAATTATATATCACTATAATCCACAAAACTTCAATATATTTCCATATTGCAACGGAATTTTTAAATTATGTCTTTATTTTCGAAAATTGGTCCAAACAAGTAATATTTGTTGATATTTGACTATCAGAATCTTAAAAATAAAGAAGTTGTCTAAAAATGTGCTACAATACGGAAATAGTATAATCACTTATGTTTAATTTCCTTCTTCATTTGTGTAAAAATACCTAACCAGTTTTTCATAAAACGTTAAATGCCGAAATCTTATTTTGCTACTCTTTCGGAATAGTGAAATGGACTCTTAATATAGGTAAGTGAAACTATCTAAACGACCCCTGCTGAAGAAATGCAAGATTAGATTGCATTGACAAGGAAGGAAGGATACGTAACCATTCTCTTCCGTTCCATACGTAACATTCCATTTTTTGCTGTTTCGAAATTTAATATTTCAGGTATAAAAAAATCAGACAAAAATCCTTTATGGATATTTCGCTACTGCACTGCAATAAATAACACTAAAAATTAACACTAAACGAATAAATAATGTAGCACCGAAGGAGCGAATCTTAACAATATGCACTACTGGTCAAAATCTCCCCTTGATGCAAATAGTTCAGCACCAAGACCGTTGGTCGGTAAAATAGGGTGACCAGATTTATTTGCAGAAAAGTAGGACAACCAGGACAAAAAAGCCTGATTTTTAATAAAAAAACCTGACATTTAACAAATATATTTATATAAAAAAATGTAACAATTTCTACTTAGGTAAAAACTACTTATACTTTTCAGAAGAACCAATTTCTTTTAAAATATTGGGATTGTCCATCAAATAATTATAATATTCCTCACAAGACATTTTAAATTAAATTTTAACACTATGAGGCTTTTTATTGATTCGATAGATAAACGGTTTCTTTCTTTGGTCCACTGCGCTGCGATTAAAGAAAAAATTCGCTCGACGGCAGCATTATGTGCCGGAATAGCAAAGTAAAATTCACAAATTTTAAGCAATTCTGATGATAAATCAATGTGTTTTAATTGCTTAAAATAGTAAGACCACTTTTTATCTAAAGATAATGATAAAAATTCCTCATTTTGAATCTTTGTTGTCAAACTGTCTTTTAATAAAATGATTTCATCAATTAGTTTTTTGTCATTAATTTCTACCCCTTTTTTGGATAAAAATTCAATACAGGGCAAAATATCATTAAATTTACTTTGTATCATTTAAAAGCATCCATTGAAATGAATTAAATTCTGCCAATGGAGCGGCCCATTTTTCTAAATAGTCTATACATTTAGTATAGAATTGCCATACTTGCTCCTTAAAATCATTAACTTCTTTTTGTAATCCCTTTTCCCTTAACACATTTAACTGACTTCTTACTTTTAATGGTATAAATTGCTCGGAGAGCCTTCCTTGTAGTGCTGTGAGGACTGATGCAAGAATGTCCTGCACTTCCAAAATGGAAATATTTTCTTTTTCAATTAACGCAACGTTTACATGGAAAATGTGCATAGTTGAATCTAACAACCACAAATACATTTCTGAAAATTCACTCTCAAAAAATTTTCTTAGCATAGCTGGACAGTCTTGCTGAGATTCAAAGTAGGATTTAAGTGGATAGGATAGAGTTTAAGAATCCGTTCAATGGCTGGGAACATGGATAGCCATCTTGTTTTGCTATGATATAAAAGTGGTTGATAGGATATTTCAACAAAGTTGCAAAATTCTTTTAATGCTTCCGTTCTTACCGTGTAGATTGAAAAGTAGTTAAATATTTTGAAGATGATGTAGTCCACATCACACTGCAGTGAATCAGCTCCATGCTGTATACAATTATGAAGAATATGGGCTGGACAACCTACACCAACTATATCTGAATTTAAGTCTTGCTTCATGTTGCTTAAAACATTTTTCTGTCCTCGTCTTGCGAGACCTCCAAAGTTTACATTAGCATTGTCACCGGAAAAAGCAATACACTTGGAAGTAATGTTAAATTTTTTATGGTTGTTATCAGATATTTTGATATGGCTTCAGCCGTTTCACTTGAAAGGGCAGATAATTCCAATACCTGTGTCTGAATTCCGTTGAACCATTGAAAGTACTGGACAACAACAGGAAACATTTTAGTAGCTCCATGATTACTTGCATCTGTACCGATACCATAGAAATTTACAGAATTTAGACTTGATATTAATGTTTCTTGTGCGTGAGGTGAGAGTACATGATTAACAATTGCTTCGGTTTTTGTTCTTCCGCATCCAAATTTAGCAGTTATTTCTGAATCGAATTATCTAAAAAAAAACACAAAATATGTTAAAACTTAAAATTTGCTATTAATAACTGCATAGGTACCTTTTTTAATAACGGTATTTTTTTCCTAGTAACTTTTGGCTGAGCTGTTTTTACTAAATTGAATAAATAAATATTTAAATACATTTTAGTACAGCCAAGTACATAACTCATTTTATTATCAGATCACAAAAATGTCTAAGCTTATTTTTATTTATTTCTGACTTTTAACTCGAAGGTGAAGAAGTGTTTTTAAAACACGCTGTATATATTTTTACTGCAAAATTGGGTACCTACCTTTTTAAGAAGAGGTGAAATTGCAGTCCAACGATCTATAAGACTGATGGTGCGAAACGGTGTGATAATAACAATGTACCTTTGCAACTTTAAGTTTAAAAATCAACTGACTATTCTTTTGGACGAAAAAGTTATCCAGTTTCATGCAAGAGGAAGAGGCTTGAAGACTTTTCTTGTGTTTTTCCGTAGAAATATGTTTTTCCAAATCTGCTGCTCCTTTGCTGCCAACAGAAACAAACGAATCACAAGGCACACATTTGGCTTCTTCTTCGTTTCGGCCTTTTACAAAAAGTTTGTATTTTGTCGCCAGTTTTTCGGTAAATTTACACTTTCTTTTAGACATGATGTTTACTTGCTGCTGCTGAACTTAAACTGAACTATGAATACTCAACTGTGAAACTGTGAAGTGAAACCAGGTGAAACGTCGGTTTTTATATACTCGGGGGAAACCCGCAGTCCAAAGAATCAAAACAAAACAATTAAAAGCGATTTCGATTTTACGCACGCTCTCTGGTTGTGTCGATCGGTATGGGTTTGGTTGTGTCGGGTCGGTATCGATATACGCGACGACCGACGCGGCGCGGCGTTGCCAGCTTGAGAAAGTCGGAACCAGGAATAATGATAATGTGCGTTTTTAGTTATTTAGAATTTTCGATTGATAAAAAGCCGGACACGACAAAAAGCCGGCCTGACGTTTTCATTTAAGCGAAAAAGCCGGACATGTCCGGCTTTATCCTGACGTCTGGTCACCCTAGGTAAAAGCTTAGGCAGGAATTTTAGGATGGCGAACGATTGGACTTTTTTAATTAACTTTTAACAAATGCAATTTCATCAGCATGAACGCAGTTGGTGCAGTAGTGCCGCTTATTTTGCTATGAATGTGTGAAGCTTCTTGGATACCATCTCACTTTAGTAGATAGAGACGCTGGAGCGGCATTTTCCATGGCCAGGTAGGTCATCGAATTCAATATGCCGGGGTTTTAATTTATGGGGTCGAATCAAGAACGATATGGATAAATAACAATTAAATGGTATTAAAATGAAATGAAATTATATCTTTTGACATAACCAATTAGTTTCCTAGCCTACTACTATAATTTTTAGACCCTTTATAATCCTAGGCGACAATAATGAATATGATTTATTTTCTTAATATATCCCGTTAGAGAGAAGATGGAAAGTTGCGGTTTCCGCTAATATTTTGTAAATTTTGTGCTCTATTTAACCGTGCAAAGAGAAATATAGCCTCTTATTTATTTATTTATGCAAAAGCGCAATAATATCTGTTATGATGTCAAACAGCGCCCTCTAGCTACCACGAGAAAAATTATGGAAACAAAAGGGCCCATACTGGAAATCATTAAGGAAGAACATCTCTTTTAAACGAGCCCTAGTTTGTTTAAATCGGCTAACCAAAACCAGAGTTATCCTTATTTTGATAAAAGCAAGTTTAACCCTTTACCCACCACTTTTATGAGATAGAGCAAAATATATATCAAAAAAATTACAAATTTCTCGATGATTACAAATAGCAATTTAATATACCTGGCCACCTGCATATTTTGAGAAAACACACCCCCTTAGGACATTTTTCGAACTTGAAAATAATTTCCAGCGATTTCTCTTCGTCGATTTACTTATTAGAATTTTTTCCCAAAGTTATACAAGGGTTATACGATAAGTAGTTTCTGAGATGCAGCCGGCGTCCATTCTTAGTTGGCCACCCGGTACATGTATTTATAAGAACAAAAGAAGTTTGAGATGTATTTTATAAAAAATGAAAAAAAAAAAAACTGTGTAAAAATTTTAGTTTAGTTTGGAAACAATAAAAGTGTGAAACTATGTAACATTATAAAAATATTCCTCTAGTAATCCGGATATTTCATTAATTCGGCAGTAGCTGTTCCGATATGTCCGAACTATCGAAGTTCTACTGTAACTATAAACATTCTCCCTGTAGATTCATTTGTTCGTTTTAGCAAATCTAATTGAAGTTGATATCCCAAACGATAAAATTATAATTAAAAACATGTCCTTTACGTTTGCGATTTTGCCTGACATGATTTGATTTCTTAAAAAACATATTTCATTTGTAGAATCACACATTTCAAATAATATGTGACGTCTAACCCCTGATGCGATCCGTGAGTATTTCCTGTGAGTCCTGTTTAATAATAATGTACATTATTTTCTCTTCCAACATAATGGTGATTAACATTTCTAGAGAACGGATTCTTCATCGGGTTTGAATCTAAAGACGTCATATAACCTGTTTACTCGTTTCACCATTAATAATACTATTGAATATATTTTTTCCGGAACACTCGAATTATTGCAAATGATCTTTGCTAGAAGTGGGCTGGGAAATTACTTTGTTTTTCTTTTATACATTCTATTGTTTTTGATAAAGGCCTTATACAAGTTGTACATATTTAATATAAAGAATACATTTTCTTTTAATGTAAAGTTTTGTGGTTATTAACATTTAATATAATACAGGAATACAGACACATTTTTTCATTATTTGATATATTGTACATTTTTCATTATTTGTTTATATTGTGTTGATGGTGCCCCAAATTCGAGTCTTTAGGGACTCAAGAACTAGAAGAAATACAGGGTTTAGAATGTGTAATTTGATGATAATCAAAATGTCACTTTAAAGTTTAAACATTTCAAATATTTCCGAAGAATTGTGGAGAAAACAGAATATTCGTGATTTCATTTTTTATTTTTAGGGTTCCGTACCTAAAGGGTAAAATCGGGAACCCTATTACTAAGACTACGCTGTCCGTCCGTCCGTCCGTCTGTGACAAAGGTCTATGTTATAAACCGTTATAGCTAGACAGCTAGACAGTTGAAATTTTTACATTTTTTTTTTTTTTTTTTTTTTTTTATTTTTAATTTTAGAACTAGAATTAAATAAATGTTTATAAATAAAAAGTCCTTTCACTAAACATTATCTTTTAGTAAATTTTTCGCCAGAATCTTTCAAGTCCTCGGTGGCCGCGTGGTTAAAGCCTTTGGACTTTACGCTGCTATGACGTTGGAGCCGTAGTAAGGCAGGTTCGAATCCTAGTCAAGGCAAAGTCAAGGCGACTTCTTTTTAATCGTTTTTTTTAATTTTACATGTTATTATTGATTAATACAGATTTTTAGTAATGTGTTTCTTCATTTTTTTTTTTAAATTACTTATACGCGCATTCAAAACTTCAGTTAAATCGGAAAACAAGTTTATAATAAATAGTGTCTAATGTTGTATAGATAATGAATGGTACAGAAACCTTCGTGCGCGAGTCCAAACTCTTACTTGACAATTTTTATTACTCTATTTGAATATATTAATTCTACAAGATAATAGATAGTGTTATTATATTTTCAGACAGACGATTCGTCTTCAAGCTGCCATCGTCCATTTCTTTTTTAAATACGATCCTGCATTTTTTATTAAGCATATGAGGACCCGAAACCAACAGCACAGGGTCCGGCTGCAGGGTTATTACGCTCAGAGACACCTTAGACAACTCTTAAGAATCCGGTGGTTCCACCATGTCTCAAACGTATCAGTCCTTGAAAAAGCTAACTGTGAGAGTATTGAAATCATGGTTACAAAATCCCGCTTAAGATGGAGTGGTCACGTATGCATAATGCAAGAAAAAACTGCATAAAATCTCTAACTTTACGATAGGCTTGTAGACGGTAAGAGGAGGCCAGGTGGACAACTGAAAAGGTACAAGGACATTTTTAAAAACTTAAAGGGGCTTAACATGCAGAACGAGTGGGAAAAAGCAGCTCACAATAGAATTCAATGGAGAAGAGTTGTAAACTAAGTTAACAGCGACAACCAAAAGTAAAGAGGCAACCACAGCAATGAGATTTTGAATGTCCGGAGTGCGGTAGGTGGAAAACATCACGTGTCGGGCTTTTCAGTCACAGAAAAGCTTATGAAACGTCTTGCGTGACCATCTTCTTTATGTGTGTCGAATACTCGTCAGCAGTAGCGGCTGTGTGTAATGTGATAATATTACGCTCATTATATTTTAAATCAAAACCTAATTTTTACGTATATTTATGAATATAAGAAAATAATAATTAAACATATATTGCGTAACTTTTTGATTGGAACACTATTAAAAGTGTATTATTCCTCTTCTATTCAAAAATATACGTAAAAATTAGGTTTTGATTAAAAATATGAATGAAGAATAACAACCGGACCTAGAATGATGTATCCCATTTATTCGAAAAAAATCCTTAATATTTTTTTTTATTTTTATTTTACAATAATATTGAAATAGAATATTACGAAAGATAGAGAAAATTAACTAAAAAAAAATATTTTAAAAATTGTATTTGAGAACTTTTTATTATTTTTTCATTAATTTTTCTCAAATTTTTAGGGCAATTCTTAATCAATATCATATATTAGCCTAATTAATAAATAAAGTAGGTAGAATTTTACAACAAAGTAACTTTTTTATTGTTGTCTTTTTTCGGGTTTTTTTTCCATATATTAGCCTAATTAATAAATAAAGAAAAATATTGTTTTTTTCGAATAACAAGGGGCCGTCCTCTGCCGGAAACACTGCGACCTGTGGGCCTATTGTGTTATTGCCCTTTTTATATCTGCACCCAGTCTCCTATCTCTGTGCCCTCCACTAACCTATGCAGGTCCTTGATAGGATGGGAGCATAGTTCCTCCGGTTTTAGTCTAGTTTTCCCAAATAAAGAGTGTCACTTGCGATCCAGAGCCTCGCAGTGACATATTATGTGCTCGCTGTTTCAAGATCTTTATCACTGAAGTTAAACATACTAAGTTAATTAACTTAATTAACTCGCCATCGCTTACTTAAATATACTAAGCGACATTGAAAATGCAACATCTACGCGTGCTTTAATTTTCACCATAGTTTGATTTTAACCCGAAACGAAGATATATTCTACAGTAATGTTGATATATTATGTGCTGTTGTATGCTTGATCCTCCTCTGTTTTTACACACTTGTGAAGTATTGCAGTATCAATTTGTTAAAATGGTTTACCTCATCTTAGGGTATAGTATCCTAGGCTACCTGAACTTTGTTGCGTAGAACATCCAGCGTTTTTGGGTGCAGTAAATTATGTAGCCTTCCCACCATATATTCTTTTGGAGAAAAGTCTGGAAATCGACGGCTCCACTGAAGAACATTTATACCAGAAGCTTAAAGACAGTCTAAAATTAAGCGAGTCATTTATGCTCGTGCGTTATCCAGTTGAAAAACTGATTTGTGGGGAGTGTATGATAAAAAACAAATTTGAAAAGCTGCATAACGTCGCTGATGTATCGCTAGGCGGTCATCCCATCTTGAATGAATATTAAATGTGACCTGCTGCTGTAAGCAAAATAACAAAATTCAATGCAAAACCGACGGCTCCCTATGCCATTATACATCTTCATAATACCTGCACATCGAATTTGATTACACTTGGGGTTGGAACCCCAGGTAAAGACAGTAAATAAGATTATTTTTTACACTGATCGATAGCCATAACCATGTTAGCATCATCAGCAGATGATTAAGTCTCAACTTAATCACTCGTCTTAATCATCTGCTGATGATGCTAACATGGTTAGCGAAACGGGCGTCCAGTGTAAAAGTAAAAGTGTTTTGGTGTATAGTGGTGATTTAGTGTTTTATTTTACATCGAATTTGACTTTATCGCCGACCACAACTGAGTTTGATTCCATATTCATTCTTGTCTTTCCCTCCAATCGTTGCCGTCGACTAAGAACAGGTCCTAAACCGGTATACCGATTGGACCGGAAGACCGGTTGGTACCGGAAGACCGGTTGGGACCGGAATACCGGATGAACAAGTCACACGAGTCATGAGAATGCGCCATAACTTTAGATTTTCATTGTTTATGTTCACATTGCAGACATATTCTTCTAACGTCCAACATTCTCGTTACTTATGAAAAATGAAAAACTACTGGAAGCTGCTGTTTTTGTACATATAAATGGTGCGGATATCTTTTGCGGATTTTTTATATTTTGTACATATAAATGGTGCGGATTTGTACATATATAATGGTGCGGAAATAAAATGCTATTTTACATATTTTAAATAATAGAGTAGACGCCATTGAATATAGGCCTGAGTTTAAGATTTACCTGAGTTAAAGCTTTACTTGAATTTTAGATGTACTAAAAACAGAAAACTAGATTACTAGACCAAACTAGACTAGCACATGTCTTAAACATACATCAAAATAAATTACATTATTGTATGTTCCTGACCGTATTATACTGAATGATCGATAAAAAGGCCTCTTTGTTCGATAACTACTAGTGGGTAAATGAATTTCTAGATATATTACGAATTTTTTTGGAACTTTAGTTTCGGAGATATTAATTTAATCGGACTTTTTTAAGAAAATTAATTTTATTTTTCAGAAACTATTTGAGACAGAGTTTACCAAAAATGCTTTTTATAACTACTAGGGGGTAAATTAATTTCTAGATATATTACGAATTTTCTTGGAACTTTAGTTTCGGAGATATACATTTAATCGGACATTTTAAAAAAAAATAATTTTACTTTTTAGAAACTATTAGAGACAGAGTTTACCAAAAATGCTTTTTATAACTACTAGGGGGTAAATTAATTTCTAGATATATTACGAATTTTTTTGGAACTTTAGTTTCGGAGATATACATTTAATCGGACATTTTTAAAAAAATTAACCTTATTTTTCAGAAACTATTAGAGACAGAGTTTACCAAAAATGCTTTTTATAACTACTAGCGGATAAATGAATTTCTAGATATATTACTAATTGTTCGAAAGAAAGTTTTGTTACGAAAGTTGGCTTGGAATTGAAATCGGTCTTCCGGTATCGATTGAAACTGGTCTTTTGGGACCGACTTAAACCGGTCTTCCGGTACCAATCCAGTCTTCCGGTGCAGGTATCTAAACCGGTATACCAGCCTTGAAAAGATCGATACCGGTACCGGAATATTTCAAAAGTACCAGTCGTGGTACCGGTATATCGGAAGACCCTCGGGAAGACCGAACATGCCTAGGTCCTCATTGATGAGTTCTACAACTTCAAACCACTGGATAGCCAATGGTGTTTACAAGTATTGATCAGAATACGTGATCAGTGTGATTGTTGCATTTTCAATGTTACTTAGTATGTTTTTGGTATATTTAATACTAAAATATATGACGCTCAAATTAAACAAGCTTAAAATTTTAAAAAGATGAAAAATAACTTCGTATAATTACACAAATCTGCTGTTTCTGGCTAGTCAACATAATAAAATTTGCATATTCCACACTAATATATAACCCAAATTTGTTAAAATCAAGATAACAGACCTCAACATTATTCGCATTTTTAAAGTTTTTTAAACAAGAAAAATAATACTGTAACTACGAGAAATAAATGCTAAAATAACTTATATGCCGAGTTTAGTAATCAAAGAAAACCGCCAAAAAATCTTGGCCTCGCTTTGAATGAGATCAGGATTAAAATTAAGCTTCTTGTGACGACAGATCCATGACCAGTGTAAATGATAATTCATTAGGGTGTCTTTAAATACATGTATACAATGTAAGAACTGCCGTCCTAAAACCAGTTTCGACGAAGACTAGTCATCTGATTTATTATCATCCTTTAGACTTTGTGGTAAATTGTAGAAAGAGAACAATTTATTAGTAATTATAATAAACTTGATTATAATTTTTACTCACTTTACGTCAGTCGTACTAGATTTTAAGAGCAAATTAGTGTTACTGAAATTTTCCAGTTAAATAAACATTTATTCAGAATAGAGAGTACCTACCATTAAAATATATAAAATACACAGATTGTTAGTTAATTTATGTATCAGATCAGGTTATCCAGTAGATATTTAACACATAATATGTTGGTAATATTTTGGTATAAAAGTTCCAATTGAAATTGTAATTATAGGTAGATTATTGTCATTAGGTAGTAATTGATAATTTAAAAATTGTTTATCTTAAGCCAGTTTAACCGAACATCATGATAGTTCAATAAAAAAATCTGCAAAATGCGTTACATTTTGCTATTTTAAGTTTATTAAATATTTGATATTTTTAGCATCCAGCAACGGGGATGTTTGAATGAAGTCATCTTAAAACTTTAGACCTGTGCGGAAGTCTTGTCAATTATTATCATTTGGGGTACAAGAGTCGTACGTGAATATACGTTTCTTCTAAACAAAGTAAGAATAGAAGATTGCAGAAACACAATGATACATTGATTATTTTTGCAACTTTTTAAAACGTCAATTTAATTGCTATAATCAAAAAAATGGAATATTTAAAATTAATAATGCTAATTTAAAATATAATAGTACACTTTAAAGTAAGTACTTAATTATTTAAAATGCATACTAATTAAATTATTACACATGTTTCTTACATAATTTCTAATAATAATATTTAATGTCAAAAATTCATCTATTGCTTTCTGATTTCTAACAATAAAAAATATACGATTGATTCCTCTATACAATCTAAATAATTTTGATTATTTCATGGAATTGATGTAGGAGATTGTTCTTCCTGAATCAAGGATATTCTTTGATTTTTTGCGGTCATAAGTCCTAAGAACGACTGACATACAATGTTAACGACATATAGTGGAGATATAAAGAATTAAGCCATAAGTTACTATTTGTCATAAAAATGTTCCCAAAAAGGTACATTTTTTATATTGGTTGATTTTCGAATGTTTGGTACATAATATGGTAAATAAATACCATAATCGAGAATCGAGATTATTTCATTTTAATCCTAACGGGCCGATAAAAATATTTTTATATTTGCTGTATACCAGTGTTCATTAGAGTGATTATTATTAATCACATACCTGATGAGACCAGTTTGTTAATACATATTTTTAAATAAATAATGAATTAACTTGAAACCTAAAAATAGTTGCAGTAGTAATAGGTGGAACTAATAATTTTTTTTCTAAAGGGTATAAAAATTAAATAATATGCAATTATATAGCTCTAAATAATTATTTTTGAAATAATTGTCTTTAAATAAACCTTTAACTATATACTACATCCTTAATAATTGTTTATTACTGTATTATCATAATCATTATTTTTTTAAAACTTTTTTTATATTTCAATTAACGACAATTACTAAAACAAGTCAAAAATTAGAAAAAAGTGTAGAATCATACCTTCTGAATATAATCTTTATCATTCATGACTAAGAATATACAAGAACGATATACCTATTGGTCAATATGCACTCAGTCAATTGCATGTCAACATCGTTTTGCCATCATGTCCCCACTCCCCACCGCTCCTCTACCATAGTTTATGGTGGCACAGGAGTAAAGGGAAAAATAGTGAGAGAATTCAAGGTGTAAAAGCACGTGTTTATTCAACTCAATGGAAATGTTAAATCAGGAGTGGTTAAAAGAAAAGTTACTATAAGCATTAATTTTAATAGTTATTTTTTATACAAGACGATAAAATGGTATTTTATCGTCGACCGAAAAGATTAATTTATTAATTAATTTTGGGAGACGATAATGCAATTTTATCGTCGTGTATAAAACAATATTTTTTTCATAGCGAGTTACGTTTTAAAAAATATTCAGAAATTATTATTTCAAGGAATTTATTACGAGTAGAAAAAATATTGTGCTGGGTTGGCGTTGGTTTCTATGTAATTTGACAAATAAATAAAGCTGTCTCTGTAGTTGTCAGTTTTGAGTTAATATTTTTTAATTCTCTTTCGTGTCGATTGCTAACTGAATTGGAGCCAGAAATGGCTCAAAATGAAATAAGTAAATTACCAACAGATATTCAGGCTGAGGCGACAAAAGCCATACCCAAACTACTTCCATATAAATCCCGAATAACTTATGAAAAGGAATACAAAAAATTTCAAAGATGGAAGCAATTAAAAAACGTGCGAGAAGAAAAAAAGTTTTTAACCTATCGTCGCTGTTAAAGTATCATTTAATCTACCCTTGCGGTTAAAGTACTATTTTAACTACTATTTTTTATAGATATAGGGCAAATTTAACAGTTGCTATGGAAAAAATTAATGAATCCACAATCCAACACTTTTATCCACTTTAATATTGATACTTATATCACTTAATAGTATATTGTTTTATTAGCAGTAAAGATTCAAACGTTCCAAATAGTATAAAAAAGATTTAAAAGTCATACCTTGTATGTAATTATATACCGAGAAACTATGGTTACGCTCGTTGAATTTGACACTTTATGTCAGTTTAATAATACATTTTCGTACTTTTATGTTTAGGCGTAAAAGTGCTTTACTTTTATGCCTAGGCGTTAAAATGATTTTTTATATTGTCAATAACGTCGCAAAAATTAATACTTTTGTGACGTTTGAAAAAAAAACTTTATTCCATCAATGGAAAACTGAACACAGACTGTAAAATTTTTAATTTTTTAATTTAATGGGTAGTTGCTTCTTGAGCTTCCGCATAGTCAGCAAAGCACGACGGTATATCAAAGCAAATGGTATATCATCCCGAATTTTTCAGTGTTTTTTTCAAAAAGCTTTGCAGATACTTATGATACGATCTTCAAATTTTACTTTTGTTTGTATCTATACTATACAAGCTTTTGTTTGTATCTATACTAAACAATATAGTTACCATAACATAAAAAAGATATCTTTAATTCGATTTCTAAAAATAATACTAAGTGTTAATTTTTTATAAGGGTGAGCCACTTTTGAGACGCACCCGGTATACATGTATTTGTGGATAAAACGTTGTATTACATCCGTCTTTTAACTGCATTTAAAAGACTGCAAGAAAATTAAACACTTTAAAAAATTAAATATTCTTGCATTGATGAAAAGAAGAAAGACGGAAATTTCGCGAAAAGAAGTGCTGGGAATCAAATTAAAAAAAAAACGATATCCATATAACAAATTTTTGCAATTTCGTGAGTAGAAGTCCCGATCTTCGAAGCTTATTTCAAAATAATAGAGATGGATAAATTTACATAAATTTTGGAAAAATAAATTTGCAATATAACGTCAATGAAAGGACCATTTTACAAGTGCCAAAAAAGACCATAAAAAGTATTATTTGTTTACCGCAAACTGGATATTATTAGAATATCAGCGCTGAACTAACAGGTTATTGACTATTTTCATAAATAATTAATGGTTATTCGATGAACGTTTAACACAAAAAAAGACAAGGACATCGAAAAGACTCTACTAATTAAGCCATCGTTAAAAACATAATTATAGTCCAATGAAAACTGAAAACTACTTTTAGATTGCCTAATAGTTACCATACTTACAAGATGCTAATATCTTATTACAAAAAGTTATTGACCGTATTTAGACCAACGCAACGATCAGCCTAAAATAGAAACATAATATAAACGACCTAAATTAAGTTTTGTTTTCAGGCTGTCAATTACAGTCTATTAGTTTCATTGACTATATCTATAAATATCAGAACATAGTATGAGTTCATATATGAAGCCGTTCGTTGGAAAAATTATCGTTATGAAAGGAGATTTATTCCCTCTATATGGTTTTTAACTGAAAATTATCAATTCAATCCTTTTTATACATCAGGGCATTAATAGCTGCGCAGATTTTAAAAATATTTTGTCAAAGAATTTAACTGATTAAATACCCGCTATGATTTCTTGTGCTCGCCGCTATTTAGACTAAAGATGTTATAATTAATATAATATTTAATTAATAATAATAATATTTCCATCAAACAGACAAAACAGAGATTCTGGCGTTTTCAGCAAATTAGCTGGTGTTTAAAATGAGTAACATTTTGGAGATTTCGACTGTTTTCGTCATCAACGAATTACCTCGGCACTAGATCAGAGGGTTCAATATCAAAGGGTTTCTCGGAGACATTTTAATAGTATGACCAATCCACCTCCATTTCCTAAGTTTGATCTCGTTATATACCTGCTTCTGGTTGGTCAAGCTCCATAAATCATCATTTCTGATAGTATTTGGTCAGAATATTCCTACAATTTTTCGCAGACAGCGGTTTATGAAAACTCGAAATTTGTTAATTAATGGCGATGTAATTTTCCAGGTCTCTGCACCATACAGCAATACTGACTTGACATTCGAATTGAAAATTTTAAGTTCATTAAATTGAGAGTACTGTCTAGATCTAGGGCAACGGCCCATCTACGTCGAAACATCGGTTCCCATTAGAACACCGAAGTTAAGCGACGTAAGGCGATACTAGTGGATGGATAGGTGACCGATTCGAAACTCTGTATCGTGCTGTTGTCCAATAAAGGCAAAAGTATAAAATCTATTGACACACACTGCTCATTCACGCCGGTTCGAGGCCGGATGAGATCGGATATCTCGTGAGTAGATTTAGACACTTGCCAATCGGTAGGCCATTGACCATGATATGGCCAAGGACCGCGGTTCGGATTCCGCGTAAACAAAGTAGGCCCCGTCCAGATTAGCCCTGACAGCAAAAAGGAGACCTTAACTGAAATCTTTACTTTACTTTACTGTCTAGATCTCCAAATATTGTTGAGCATTCCAAATGTTATTCTGGCCTTGTTTATTATATTTATGATAGCTTGCTCTGTGCCGTGTTGGTTGAGATTATACCTACAACCTAAGTATAAGTAAAATTGTTTACCTCCTCTATAGGTGTTCCAATGATAAAAAGATCGACGTTCTTGGTACAAGCTCACATCGATTTAGTTTTTTTAATATTGATCTTAAGACCTGCAATTCGAGCATCCTTTGTCAAGTCAAGTAGTTTTGATACCATAACCGCGTGACTATGAGAAAGGAGAGAGATTGTCATCTGCATAACTGAAATCTTCTAACATGCTAAAGGGAGTCCACCATATTCCACGATGGCTCCTGGAAACTGTTGTATTTAGAATATCATCTAAGAGGATATTACAAAGAAACGGCGACAGGACGCAACCCTGCCTCACCCCATTCCGAATGTTGATGGATTAACTCCGTTGACTCTTATTTGTGCAAAACTGCTTATTGAGCCTCACAATAGCCTTTATGATTTTTACAATTTTGTTAGGAATACCAACTCGGCTAAGAGCTGGCCAAAAAGATTGGTGCTTTAGGCTCAACAAATATCAGGTATAAACGCTAATGCCATTCCAATGATTGTTCCATGACTATACGGAGTGTATTTATGTGATCCACACACGATCGCTGAGGCCTAAATCCTGCTTGTTCTGGACGAAAATGATGTTCTATATGTTTCGATAACCTTTCAAGGAAGATACTAGCATTTAGCAAGGATTTTATTTATAGTGTTCAATAATGTAATGCCTCTCCAATTCTAACATTCCGAGAGGCTACCTTTTTTTGGGATCTTAATTTTATTATGATGCCTTCCTTCCAGTCGGTAATGATATACTCAGAGATCCAGTCAGTGAGTAGGCTGATATCAATTACTTATACTTCTATTATTCTATTACTATACTTCTTCTTGGATTACTTCTAAAGGTAAGTTGTCGGGGCCAGCCTCCTTACCTTTTTTTAATGGCTGCTTTTAGCTCCGCTTTTGTGGGAGTAGCCGTATTTATTCCGTATGGGTTATCGTTTGTGGCTAGAGGTGACGCTGTTGTAGGATTATTAATCATAAATTCATCATTTGTAATACCAACAACTTTAGTGAAGTGTTCATGCCAGCGTGCTATTTCTTCCTCTCATGCTCTGGTCGATATGAGAGACAAATATTTGAATTATGTAATTTTCTATGTTTGAAGATACGTGTCACCAAAAATGAGCTTGCGTATCAGCATTGACACGCGTGTCATAGGTCTGCCATCGCTGATCTAAACGGTCATGATTTTATATATCAGTTCCATAATCTAATCGTCGCGTCGTGTCGGTTTAAAAATAAATCTTTCCAATACTTGGTCTCTTCCCCGTTTGCTTTTTTTATTCAATTAATTTGGAGTGTCAAAAATCCACATACCGTAATCAATAAATTGCTAAGAGGAGAAAGCATAATGAAAATTGTTCATATAATTGAAAGAAATATTTTCAAAACAAAAGACGCAGTTTTAGTTCATTTGGTAGAACTAGAATTTCCAGTTTGAATTCGAGACTGTATATAAACATGATGCATCTTAGATATACGAATTCGTTGACATTTTCAATATCGACGTTCCTAATAGTGAAATGCGATGACTTGTTTAAATTATGTGGTCTTATTGATGTTAATTCTTAATCTGCGTCTTTGGTTGATGACCTGTGTTTATAATTATCACCTATTCAGAATAGGCGAGGTCCATCAGATGTGATGTCCAGCTAACTATATTTAAAAGGATGATAGATAAAATCCAGGTTCATTTATGTGCAACATGTTAAAAGCATATAATATATGATATCAAATATCCCAACGAGAAATACTACCATGATTTCTACTATCCAGGAGGACGTAAAAACTAATGAGCGAGCTAATGACTAATAGAGTTTACTATAGTTATACAAAAAAAGAATCATCAACGATCTCGTATATGAAACTAATCTTTTTGACTTTCTATTATGAAGAAAGATAACGAAACGGAATAAAGTGCGGATTACTACAGGCCTTTTGTCAGGACACATGGCTGTCAAGTGTTAACTGAACAAGCTCAACCTCTATCAAGGAAGTTTTTGCTGTAGACTCTGCGATAAAGATCCTCAAACAGCGGAGCACATAATACGTCACTGCGAGGAACTATGCTCCCATCCTATTCCATTAGGAGAATGGGTGCAGATATAGAAAGGGAACAAACACAATAGGTCTCACAGGTCGCAGTGTTTCCGGCAGAGGACGGCCCCTTGTTGTGGAAAACAAAAAGATAACGAATCGATCCAAAATGATTGAACTAGATGACTATTCTGATTTTGCTCATTTGGCCGAAAATCAATATAAGAAAT
>NW_022147240.1:0-7662 GCF_002938485.1 Sitophilus oryzae | reverse complement strand
GGCTTTGCAACCGTAATAAACACAATACTAACTTACTATTTAGAAAAATAAAACAATGTAGGTCGCATTGTAGGATTTGTAGGTAGATATATAATGAAAATTGATCAGATAAATATATTTTTATTTTGCGTCTGTCTTGAATAAATGGAAGCGTAGGCAATGCTTTTTTGCCTATATGTAATGCACGCCACTGATATTGACATCAAAATCAAATATCTCAAGTAAAGAAACTTCCAGACACCAATTTTCATCCAAATATTGACATCACATCAGAATCCATTTGGAAAAAATCGAAATAAAAGTGAAACTACTACACCCTCTATCTTCGAAACTAAGCATTTTAGGACATCCACTCAGACGAACTTTTTTATTTCTATCTGAAGAATATGCTGCTGAAGTTTCCGGAATACAGTTCGGACCACCCTGTATAGTATACCAGGTCAAAGAAACGAAACAAAAAAAATGATATATCTTAAATAGATTTTCGTGTTTTACTTTTAAATTGCATGTCTTATGTGACAAAACTCTTCACAAATAATTGCATTTAAGCGTTCTCCTTGCAATCTCAATGTATTTCAAGATTTCTTTATTTCATGACAAGAAACCTTGGTGTAGACTTAAAATTTCTTATCTTGTCTTGAAACCTAAAATTACTTATTGCCTGGATCTCGTCTTGAAATCAAGACAAGATATTGAAATTTTCATGCACTTGGCTGTCTTTATTTGTAATAATTTAAAAAAGAAAACTAACCATGCTTTTATCAAGTGTTTTTGATCGTAAGGAAAAGTGTGTCTTTGATATGAGATAAATAAAAACGAATTCGATATTCCTGTTTATTTGCTTTACCATATATTTTATATAGTGTAGAAAATATCTATTATTCAACAACGTCGATAAACAGCTCTGGAAATAACTTTATCCTACTTACGGTGCTCCTTTTATATATCTCATATATTACATATTTTCTTCAATTCGCCCCGTTACAATATTTTTATTATATTATGCCAAGGTAAATCGTAAAGATATTGCGCATTTTATAGGAATTCTTAAACGGCTCATATTGAAATATTACAGCGCGCACCATGATTTTGCTCTTGGTTACATTTTCGGATAGACTATATAAGTGAAATCTGTGCGATATTAAAATATTTCTTGAATTCTGATAAATTCCATCAAGATTTAATAAACTCCAGTGCTATGTGGGACTACGACTGAAAAGTTAAAGTGCTCTCATAATAATATTTTTATTTATCTTTAAACTTAAAACTAAAACAATTTGGGGCTTCTAATGCCTAATTTGATTTACGCGATTATGGAGCGGAATTTTTTGTAACGTCGTGTCGCGCTCCACAACGAATCAGGATCCTGTTACTGAAGAATAGATCATAACAACGACGAGACTATAATTTAATTATAATTTGCAAATAAATTATTTATAATCGCTCCTGGAGTTAGCTCGAACCGCATAGCGCCGTGTTTCGCTCCAGCCGTCGCGCTCCTAGGTCGATCGCAAACAGTAGTAACTGGAACTGCTAACTACGTAGCTCGTAGTAAGTACGTATCTCGAACTCTTCGTCTGTCGCGAAGAGATGTAAGTGGTAACGATCTATACCGCGACGTACTTCGCTCCAGTTCCAGTGCTCGCGCGACTGCTGGAGCGTTCGTAGGGTCGAGTTTTCGTCGGTCGTGAACAGTAGGAATTGGAACTGGTAAGTACGTAGCGTCGCGCTTTGATCTGTTGCTGTTGGCGTTGATGGTCCCATTACAGTTGGTTTAGTACGATACATTCGAGATCGCGATTTTGGCGTAGGTCTAGATACTAGACATTTTTGATTGATAATAAATATATGTTAGGTACAAATAAACACTTTTACAAAAATAAGAAAAAAACAAAGAAGAAATTTGTAAAGCTACTTTCTATTGATTAAAAATATAATCCCAATTAGAGTAATATAGTCTGCAAAGAAAGAGAATTTTTGTTATTTTGATTATTTGACATGAACATCTTACTTCTAACTTTTTCACCAATAAGGATTTAAAGCTAAAAACATACACGTAGATAAAGAAATTTACCATATGACATGGCGCAGGTATCTCGAGTAATGATTCAAATTATGTTACTTTTTATTGTTTAAGCTAAACTATTTCTAAACTAAGCAGATTAAAAAAAAATAGAAAAAATAGAATTATTTATAAATGTGTGTATTTTAATTTAAATTCTAACGGTTATAACGGTATCAGAAGAATGTAAATCTAAATATTACTTAAATAACTTTACTTTTCTAAATATTATTGTCAAAAATATAAAACTTATAGAAAGCGATTCTCCAGTCTGAAACAAAGATGGCGAATAAAAAGTATTGTATACCAATAAATTAAATAATAATAATAGCTCCCGTATATAGCGTTTAACGCCTTGGGAGTAGCAAGGTACAGCTTGCGATACTAGAGCCGTTCGGTATACAAGGAAGGTAATGGTAGCACTATGCTTCAACCGCCTATTATTACCTCAGGATTGTGAATCCCAAGTACTCATTTAAGGTTGAGTCGAACTAGGTACCCAAATCGGCTGATGCAATGCCGGGTGTGGGATTCGAACCCACTACCTTGAGATTGGTAGACGAGAGCCTGTACCTCTACGCCACCGGGCACCTTATCAATAAATTATATTATTTTATATTTTGATTTTGTTGTTTTACATCCCCACTGGAGAGGATTTTTGGACTTGGTGGACTTGGTGGTATGCTCAGAAGGCGTGTTGATGAGTTGCAGCTTCAGTGAGGGAAAGGGGTTGCTATCTTCATGTTTGTCTTGACTACTAATTTCGCGAACATATATAATGAAGGTATGTTTTGGAGGGTCACCATAAATGGCTACAAGCAATTTTATCGCAGAAGCAGCTATCTCATCAACACAAGCATTATTATTTTTGAGGATGAGCGCAGCATAGTCTATGTTCCTGTCCAAAGTTTCATTTTCCCCTGCTGATGCAATGATGACATGATATCACATCCACTGAAAGCATGCAGGAACAAAATGTTTTTTTTCGCACCCTTCCCAGACTTCATTAGTGCAATCTTTTAGGTGATAGGTGCTAATGGTGTGAGTAGGACCAACCAGATATATGTCCTCTCCAGCAATTATTACATCATTCAGTGATAAGTCAATTGCAGTGGTAACAATGAGTCTCTCAGCATCTTCCTCTGCTACTTTTACAATAAATCCTTCATCATCCAACTTTTTATGTAGCATGCTAATTAGACGTTTGTTATTACGGTCGTTGGATAAGAAATGCTCTTTTGAAGTGGCAAAAATGGTAAAAATAGCTATTTTTAAGCATCAGTTTTAGCTATACTACTAAACTGAATTGAAAGAATACTCATTCTACGCAGAATTGTTGAACGACGGAACACGAAAATGTTGATGTAAAATGCTAATTTGATGCCCTGTAACTTTTTTTCTGTAACTTTTTTTGGTTTATTATTTAGAATGATCGTTTCGATGTGTCGAAAGTTTGAATGTCACTTTAATGTGTTTATCAATAAAATATGTAAATATCACCATTCTTCATCTTTGGATTTCTGCCATACCATTGGACCGAATTAAAGGTATTGACACTCATTATACGCAGAATTTAATGGACTTTAATTTTTGTAATAGTAAAATATTGGCTAGAACGCAACGTTTCGGAGTTTTAGGCGAAAACCTGTCATCTGTCAAATCATGTCAACTGAACAAATCAAGACCATAATTAGCTTTCCAACAGTTTTTTCCAAGTGAACCTCTAATTTGATTGGCCCAATAGATACCCAATCTTATAGAAAATATTTTCTACTCGTTCATGTTACGTTTTTTAACTACAACAAAACGAATTTTGCTACAAAAAAAATATATACAAAATCTGAAAAAGAGGCAAAACGAAATTCAGATGAGCGTGAAATCCCATCGAGCTAACGAACATTCTGCCAAATAAAAATTTATGGCTCTACAAACTCATTTTCATATCCCGTCGACGGGTCGGTTGCTCTAATGAAAAGCGCAGGATGCAAAAAAGGAGCGGTGATTATACGGAACAGAACACGGCGGCTGACCTCGCAACGTGACAAAAAACGGAAATTAGACTACGGTCGCTTTTTGTCCTACGTTTTTGCATTGTTCTTCAAAAGGCTCACCTGGAGCATTCAAGGGTGATGAATGTACCGGGTGTGTTTGAATAGTAAGAATTATGCTATGTTTAACAGCCCGGTGTAATGAACGTGGTGTAATAAATTCGGCGGTTCCTGAAAAAGTTTGGAGTTTTCGCCTCTGTAAGAATAATAAAATAAAATTTCGCATGTAAGAAGAATATAATGCGTTTATACGTACCGATCAAAGAGAGAACAGTAAAAACGATGCCAAACGTATGAAATAAACCGAGAAACTGTGCACATTGCTAAGAGACGTGGAAGGGGATACAATTCGTCGCGGTCGACCGGTCGACCCAATCAGTACTTAAAATTTTAGGGTAGAGTGTACATCATGCGTTCAACTTATTAACGAGTCGTTGTAATTTTCCCTATAGCTTGTAAATTTTAAAATGCAAGTTAGAAACACTTGCACTTTTGGTAAAAATTAGTGGAATTGAGTTGGTGTTCACAGTGGTCGTGCTATTAGAACTCTGAATTCAAAAATCGATATCTCGAAATCCATTAGAAATAATAATATTATTTCTATTTATTGTAGTTTTTTCAAAAACTTTCTTATAATTTCTGTTATATTTTCTTCGCAGACAGTATGTGAAAATCCTTATAATATAAAAAATACAGCATTGCTGAAAAATTGCAATGCACTAAAAATAAATGGATTGGTGTTTCTAAAATTTTTGAATGAATCAAAAACCAAGCCTATCGAATTTTTCTAAATTAAAAAAAGTTTCAATATCTAAGGTAGTTCTTGAGTTACCGTGCAAGTTAGGCGAACATAGTGGAGCGACGAGATAGCAGCTATAAACGCGTCGATCAAGCCCCTCGAGGTGCTGAAACATAGTGAGAGCGGCGAGGAATAGGGAGATACCAGCAATTTTATTATTTTCATTTGCCTGTTGATAATTTAAAATGTTAACAGTGGCTAAAAATTTGTAAAGGTAATGACGCAAACATTTTTGGTTAGATGAAATTTTCAAAAACCCGAGAAAGTATAGCAAGTTTTACAACCTTTACGAAAATGTGTTGCCACTTCATCTCATTACTTATCTAAAATGTACTGGTTATGGTGATTACTGTCTTTCTGATCCCATAAAATCTCTCTTAAAAATACTGAATCTATTAATTTTTGAGAATCTATCATTTTCTACAGCATGACAAAGCGACGAAAACAAAATTATTTGAACCGATCTAACCGCTCGAGCAGATTGCTTTACTATGTTCGCACGTACTTGTCTTCACAGGCTTGTTTTGGACGCGATGTCGCTCTGCTTGCTCGCCGCTATACTCGTCGCATGTTCTTAGCCTTATGTGTTAAAAATAAGCGGTTTGCGATCCTGATTTTACTTTACTTGATAGGGCGTACCGGAATGTGGCAACGCCGCAACAACACAAAACAGATCCCTATGCGATTTACTTCAACACATGTAAATATCGACCCAAAAGTAAGAGTTGCCGGCATGGTATATATTGCTCTGGCCTGTTGTAGAGCTTAGTAATGCTTTTATTTTTTTAATTTTATTTATTTTTATTCTAATGCATTTTCTACGAAAACTTGAAAATGATATGACACTATTTGATAGACCAGCTAAATGAAAATGTGAAATAAAATATAAAAAACAAAATAATTAAAAAGTTTCTAGAAACTATGGTAGAAGAATTTATTAGTAAATACAAAAGAATTGTTTAACTGTTGATTGATGGTAAACACAGCAAATGCAGTTTTATAAAGAATGTTGCCACTCTAGATGTTCTTTCTGTTTTTAAGTTGGTTTAGCTTCTTTGGCGTGACTTGTCTTGGGCCTGATGATGGGGGAAGCAACTTTTCCTGAGACATATTACCATTTAACAAAAATTATTTTTGAAATAAAAAATTAAAACATTGAGGTTTGAGACCCCTCTCCCCTCAAGCTAGAGGTTTTGAGCATTTATGATGAACTCATATTGAGTTAGAGAACGTTTAGTTATATTTTCTATTTTTAGATTCCGTAAAGCGTTAATCAAAAATATAATTAATGATGACTATTAAGAGAATTCTTTGTCTCAGAAAGCTTTATTTAAATAATTTAAATGTAATAATAATTAAACATTTTGCCTTACTCTTGCTGCTGAAAAAAACTATCTCTCTGATTATTATAGTCCTATTTTTTATTTTGTAAAATTTGCAAACCACCTCGTATATTCTCTTATTGTTCTTTGAATTTTTTTTGGTAAGTGGCAACGCGTTTCATACATCACCCGGAGTGACAGTTCGTTTAAAGGAACGCAGAACGGTGGTAAAACAGAAAAGGAAATATATATATTTTGGGCTTTCAGTGTTTAAGCTCCTAACGCGAGAAACGTTTTTCATTGTGAAATGTGTTCCGTATTATGCGAGAAAATGTGTATTTGAGGAGGAATATTAATAAACTTGGGGTTTCACCAACCGGCAAGCAACATTATATTTTAATAAATATTTGGTATAATATATTAAAGTGGAGAACTTGACAAGTTAAATATACCCAACAGCAGGTCAAGGTGTTTGTTTTAATAAATGAGAGTGCACTTTTAATTTAATTATAGGGTTAGGTGATTGTTTTTTAATACTGAGTGGCTCACGATTTTTTTTCGATGTGAGCAGGGAAAAAATCTTGCATAAGACACCCACATTGGATAGTCCGGGATTCCTACCGGCTAAAAACACCCCCTCCAACTACCATTTTACACTGGAATCCGCTCTCGTAGTGCTTCAGTGCAAATGGTGTCTATAGATTTACTCCATAATGCTCATTGTCTCTCTTCCCTCTCTTTACAACTTATTATATTTCGGACTATCCAATACATTAGCTTCCACTGTTTCTCTTCCTTCCTCTCTGCCGGTTTCTATACGGAATTGTTCCCTAAAAAACTGCCATCGTTCACACACAAATAGTGTATGTTGAACATCATCATCTTGACTACAATAGATGCATGATGCACTATCAACCCTACGACGATCGTATAAATATTTTCTAAAACACCCATGGCCAGACAATGCTTGACTCATGAAGTAATCGACTTCTCCATATTCTCTGTTTAACCATAGTTGCATGCCTGTTAGTCCATCTGCCATATATTCCGTTATTCCATTTCTCTTGCCACTGTTGGAGAATTTTTGTCCTAGCTAGATTTTTATTCATCCTATGGTATCTATCATATCGTTCTTGTATGTGCAGATCAATAGGCGCTATTTCAGCTATAACTCCTATAGCCTCTCCAGATAGAGTTTTGTATGTGTATAGTAGAGTTTTGTTGTATTCTGCGTAGTCTTTGCATTAGCTTGCGATTGTTAGTGACTTTATGCCATGCCGGTGCAGCATACAACAGCTGCGAGTGTACCACACTAGTACTCTTCTTTTGGATGCTTGAGCACCTCCTACATTTGGCATGAGTAAGGCTAAAGCGGTGAGAGTCTTCTCGGTCTTGGTGATGGTTTTATTAATATGATCCGCAAAATTCAAT
>NW_022147239.1:0-4413 GCF_002938485.1 Sitophilus oryzae | reverse complement strand
GCCAAACGTATGAAATAAACCGAGAAACTGTGCACATTGCTAAGAGACGTGGAAGGAGATATAGCAGATTTGTCGCAGTCGACCGGTTGACCCAATCAGTACCACTGTCAGTACTTAAAGTTCTAGGGAAAGGTGTACATCATGCGTTCTGCTTCACGATTTAATTACGTCTCGTGATACTTTATTTGTTTATTTATTAACGAGTCGTTGTAATTTTTCCTATAGCTTGAATGAAAAGTTTTAAGTGTAAGTTAGAAGTTAGAAACACTTGCATTTTTGGTAAAAATAAGTGGAATTGAGTTGGTGTGCGACAGTGGTCGCGCTATTAGAACTCAAAAATCGATATCCCGAAATCTATTAGAAATAATTAATTGATTGTAGTTTTTCAAAAACTTTCTTCGCAGACAGTATTCAAAAATCTTTATAAATAAAAAAGTTACATGATAGCTAAAAACTGCTATGCACTAAAAGTAAATGGATGGGCTGTATAAATTTTAGAATGAAAAAAAGACAACCTTCAAAATAAAAAAAAGCTTCAATATCTAAAGTGGTTCTTAAGTTATGGCGTGTTATGTGTAAAAACGTTGAGTTTTTAAATTATCGAGATTACTGACGTTTTCTTGTTATAAAAAAATGGACACCCTAACGATATCCTTATAATTCCATTTCAGATGCTCAGAAACATATCTAATGATTTTATCTAGTTACCTTTTCGAAAAAAAGTCTTAAAAATAAGCGATTTGCGATAGTGATTTTACTAGTTGACAGAGAAAGGCGTACCGGCAACAATGCAACAACACACCGTCGCACTTCTCTCACTCCGACTTAATAAGATCCCTATGCGATTTAGTTCCACACATGTAAATACCGACCCAAAAGTAACAGTTGCCACCATGGTATATTCTTTCTAATTGGCCTTGTCAATCAACTAATCATTTTTACTTATACTAATTTACAATTTACTAGTAATTTTCATATCTTATAGTGCTAGTACTGCTTTATACTTGAGTTTTTATATGCTTATCTCCAAGATAAAACTCAAGGAATTCTACCCAAACTACTAAATCACTCACGGGTTCTAAATAGGTACGTAACAAGCAGTCTACTGGGAGTTCTTTATTAACTTGCGATTAAAAATGTATTTAATAGCACTTACATTATTCTTTACAGACGTCATTAAAACAAAAATAAAATATGTTAATTTATGTTATCATTTTTAAAAAATATAAAGATCATAAATAAGACAATAACTTGGTATGAGCAGTAATGAGCACTGTGAGTTTTCAACAAATGTGAAACATTTTTATATAGTTATATTGCGTTGATAATAGTCTAAGAGCTAGCAATGTTTTCGTGAAAAGTATTTTAAGACGTCTGGCTCTTTAATATATCTTTTACTATGCTCTCTGCAACAGCATGCGGCCCGTCTGGCTGCCGATACCTACTACTGCGCATCGAAAGAAGATCCTATATTTTTTATTAATTTAGTCCTATAAATTCTAAGTATTGGATATAAATCGAACATGTCTCCATAGCGCAGTGCGTAGAGTTTCCGACCACGAACCGATGATTCAGAGTTCGAATCCGGGTCAGGGCAAAGACTTTTTTATTTTATTTTCGTTTATATTCTTATAGTAAAGTATTAAATAATTCTGGTATTTAAAAAAAAACAAATATTTAATACTTTACTATCAGAATATAAACGAAAATAAAATAAAAAGTCTTTGACAAAAATTAAACATGTTCACTAGATAGTTATTTGACTGAAATTATAAATTTGAAAACGTAACCTTAAATTGCTAAAGTTTATAATAAATCAGTTTCTGTTGAATTTTTGACACAAGAACATTCCAAAATTTATTAGTTTAGTGTAATATCATCTAGTCAACATGTTTAATTTTTGACAGTGATAACATATATTGATTATTTCGATTCCAGAAGTCTTGGAAAGTGGTACTCGTAGCAATTTTTACCAAGAGAAATTTTTTACGTAAAAAAAAGGAAATTTATATTTTCTACTCCAGTAGTGTATCTAATACAAGTACGGACGAAAAGTTATAACTCTTCAAAACATTTAAAAAATATGAAGGTGACGTCTCCTACGACGAAATTGAATTTTATGTGGCAAAAATAACTTGACCACCAATTTTCATCCAAAAATCGACCTTATTTCAGAAATTATTTGGAAAAAAACTAAATAAAAATGAAACTTCCACACCCTGTATCTCCAAAACCAAGCCTTTTAAAACATTAACTTTTAAACTTTTTTATTTACATTTATCGGTAAAATATGTTGTTAGTTTCCCGATTACAATTCAGACCACCCTGTACAATAACACATCACATATAATCCCATAATTTATTTCTACAAAGGTATTCCAAAAAGATAACGCACCTACCCTAGCTAATATTTCGTTGTTACACTGCTCCACCACCGAATCAAGGTTGTTCTTGTCCGCTTGGTCGCTGGTGTCGGATTGGGGCGACATGTGCGACCTCTTGTGGCCGTCGTAGCAACCAGAATCGCGCGGGAAGTGACGTCTGCCGAAATTGGTGCGGTGTTGCCGCTGGTCGTCGTTCTCGCTGCTCGAGCCTGCAATGTCGCCCTCACTACCCGCTGGGTAAAGACAAACAACCATATTATATTTCAATAATATTGTTTGAAAACGTGTAAAAAACTGTAATATGAACGACAAACGGACGCCGATGCGTATGAACTCGCCTTTAGATTTTTGAGGATTGTCAAAGTCCTGCCAAATTATAGGTTATAATTTTGTGTCAACTTATGTCAAATATCGGCGTTTTGGAAGACGATACATTTTGATTTGTGTTATTACGTGTGTTTTGTGTCATTTGAAGCCAACTGCAGAAAAAATCGAGGGAAAATTAACTGTAGACCTAGAGCACAGTTTATAGTTAATACTCGCTGCCCAGGCAGAAAGTCTTATACACCAATAAAGTTACCATCAATAAAGTTTGTGTATCATCTCGTCGTAGATAACTGTATCTCGTATATGCTACAAGGATCGTACTAAATATATACTACTGGAGTAGCTGTAAAATATCGACATCACACGATAGGTAAATAATGGATTTTAGTACTGCAGAAAAATGTCAAAAGGTACTGGTTTAAAAAAAATAGATTAAAGTTAATTACATTACGATGACTTGTAGATATATTGGATTTTCTATAAAAGATAAAAGATCCATCCATTTTCTTCACTTCCAACGACAGGTTTCTGCCTAATAGTTTTTTCGTATACCACACTATCAACTCTGCGAAATAGGAAAAGCAGTTTTTGTTAAGAAAATTCCTATTTGGATATGTTTGAGCATAAACCCTTCAGACCAACAAGCAATTTTCCTCTCAAAATAAAATCACTAGTAACATAATCCATTCCTTCCGCCAGCAGATACTGCTTCATTTTTTATGAGTTAAAATAAATTAGCTTTTTTTTCAAAAAAAAGCTGCGTAAAGATTCTTTACCAAATATCTGTTAAATTTATGTTCCATAATATAATCTACTGTTAATTTTTCTACTTACAATCCAACTCATGCAGCAACTGTACTGCCGTCAAAATCTTAGCCCTGTGATCGGCGTTCACTATCCCCAAATAATCCATATCCGAAGGTTCAATTTCCTTGAACAGTTCCAAATCTTCGTATCCGTTCAGCACGAACACGGATATGTAATCCGGCAGACCGATTTTATGAAGCAGGTCCTCCACGGATACAGGTTTGCCCTTGACAGTCCTGTGCCATGATTTGGGCTCGCGTTTGGGTTTGACCGATCTCTCGGACAGGAGTTCGACGTGTTTGAACTTGAAAGTACCCTTTTTGCCGTGGCAGATGCCTCGCCAAAGTCCGCTTGCGTTCATAGAAACTATGTCTATTATATCACCAGCCTGGAAAAGAGAAATATAGTGTTAAATTTGAAATAAATAGTATTAAGTCTAATCATAGGCAGTTGACCTGACCTGAGTGATACTAATATATTTAAGAGGCATTAGACTTGACATACACCAGACGATTAATTAAAGCTCTTGAAAAGCCATCGAAATCCTTGCTCCACAGCTAGTATTGGGCCATATATTTTGGTATTATATGACCCGTAGTGCAGTAAAATTCTGGATTAGGAAAAAGTAAACCATCCATTGGAGAAACAGACAGGGACACAAGCATAGCAAGGAATTCATCTAAATTACTAATACTAAAACTGCAAATGAACTGCTTGCTCATCAAGAATATAGTTCGGATTACAACAGATCTCATGAGAGAGGCTTTGGCGTGCCACCCGATGGCTTTAAAGTGCCACCCGATCAAGCTCAATCTGTATCAAGGAAATCTTTGCTGCAGATTCTGCTAAATAGATCCTGGAACAACAGAGCAAATAATATGTTATGCAAGGTTGG
>NW_022147238.1:0-5558 GCF_002938485.1 Sitophilus oryzae | reverse complement strand
AAAACTCCCAAACACCAATTTTCATCTAAATATTGACGTTACTTCAGAAATAATTTGGAAAAAATCGAAATAAAAATGAAACTTCTACACTCTGTATCTCCGAAACTAACATACATTTATGAGACTTTTTTACTTATTTTTATCTGCAGAATATGCTGCCGAAGTTTCCGGAATACAGTTCGGACCACTCTGTCCGAACCATCAGTCCGATTTTAGCACAGATAGGTCATGGATTTTATATTGGATACTAGTGTTTCAGGACGTCCATTCAATGCTTTTTTATATCAGTTTGTTGACTATATAGGGTGGTCCGAACTGTATTCCGGAAACGTCGGCAGCATATTCTGCAGATAAAAATAAGCAAAAAAGTTCGTATAAATGTATGTCCATAAATGCTTACTTTCGGAGATACAGGGTGTAGAAGTTTCATTTTTATTTTGATTATTATATATATTTTTTACGTAAAAAGTCACGGAAATGTATATTTTTCCACTCAGTAGTTTTATACAGGTACGGACGAAATGTTTTTACTCTTCAAAACAGTTAAAACACATGTAGTTGGCGCCCCCTACAAATAGAAGTCATATTGACATGAAAATCAAATTTCACATGTCAAAAAAACTCCCAGACACTAATTTTCATCCAAATATTGACGTTACTTCAGAAATTATTTGGAAAAGATCGAAATAAAAATGAAACTTCTACGCCCTGTATCTCGTAAACTAAGCATTTTAAGACATACATTTATACGAACTTTGTTAATTATTTTTATCTGCAGAATATGCTACCGAAGTTTTCGGAATACAGTTCGGACCACCCTGTATAATAAGCGCAATACCAAAACCTTATTGATACAACTCTTTAAACTATTAATTCAGTCAGAAAATATACAATTCATTATAGAAACCGTAAAAGACAACTCGATTTCATTTTTAGATACTGTAATATTTTTTATTATTACATTTTTGCATACGGCAGCTGAAATTGTTCGGAGATGTAGTAGATTCGTCAATATTTCTTAAGAGAAAACTAAATATACTAAAAATGTCTATAGCTCTAAAAATATACTAAAACTAAAAATGTTGGGCAGAGTTGGGTTAATATACAGGCTGGTCCGAACTCTATTCGGGAAACTTAGGCAGTATATTCTGCAGATAAAATTTAGTAAAAAAAGTTCCTATAAATGTTATGTCCTAAAATGCTTTGTTTCAATTCACTTTTATTTCGATTTTTTTCCAAATAATTTCTGAGCTGATGCCAATATTTGGATGAAATTAGTGTCTGCGTGCTTTTTGACATGAAATTTGATTTCGATGTCTATGACTCTACTTGTAGAGGGTGCCATGCACCTATACATATAGTTTTAACCTGATTTGAGCGATTAATATATTATATATTAAATTAGTAGTTAGATATTTTAAATACTTTTCTTTTTACGTTTTTTGCTTCCGACATGACAGGAGGATATATACCTCCTGAAACGTTAAGCATTTTTTGGTCAGTTGCTACATAACATTATTGAAATGGACTATTTTTTTAGATTACCGGTCATCCTCACTCTGTAGCGTTGACTAGTCAGATCATGTTACTTTTATTAAAGCTTCAACAGAGACGACGCTCGCTTATGGGCAGGATTTTAGCAGTATTCCCTCGTCGTCCGAAGGAATGCCACGTTTCCAGGTGGTAGGGCTTCACCCAGTTACGCGATTCGGTAGAAGCGCTAGTCCAGCGCCTCCCCAGTCAGGTATGTTATTTCTAGGAAAATATATTTCTTTGTTACATCAGAAATTTAATAAAAATACTGATAAATTAATTATACCGGGTGGTGACATTTTGATACCTACTATTGGTATCTAGTAAAGTCGGAGCTAGGTAATCGGTTTAATGGTACACACGTTACTTTATCAGATTGTCGATAAATGTTTATCAGAAACATCGATTTCGATTTGTTTTCATTATAATATCAAAAAAATGCATTTATGTACTTAGAGTTGCATTATATTAATACTAAAAAAATGCCATTTTATAATTAATAATAACTATAGTAAGGTCTAGTAATTCATATAATTCATGGGCAGTGGGATGGGGCAGCAAGAAGGAGACTAATGCAAGGGGAAGAGCACTACAGGCAATAGCTACACTAAATGTAGTCTTACAGCAGTGGTGATACACCAACGCGTTCATCAGAGGAAACACAAGTTCCATCATAGATCTCACTTTCGTCAGCAGCAGCCTCATTAAGGGAAGTTACTATTGGGGAGGTGATGGATATCACGACCAGCGACCATAATGCACAATACTCTGAAATAACGATTGACCAGAATCCTAGAGAACAATTAGGCCAACCAACTCGATTGGGTGGAAGGAAATCTTTTGACCCAGTTGCCTTCGTAACCTTAGATGGATACCCAGTCATTGCTGGAAATGCCGAGGAAAGACCACGGACATATAGAGAAATTGCCAAGGTTTGGCGTGATGCGAGTACGCCTCGTAAACGCGGCATGGACCAAAGACCTTCAGTGCACTGGTGGAACGATCAGATCAGCATTCTTCGTACAGAGTGCCTCGAAGAGGAGAATATCTCAACGTGGCCACCAACTGCCTAACTCTGCGGAGCTGGTGGAAAGAGTACAAAAAGGCACGTCGATCGCTCAACAAAGCCTCAAAGATAGTAAAGAAAATGCTGGGAGGAGCTTATCAATGAAGTGGAAAAAGACCCGTGGAGTAGGCCCTATCATGTGGTCATGAGCCACCTGAAAAGTCAACCTGCACTGTCACCCACATGCCCACAACTCTTAAAGAAGGTCGTCACCGCACAACAACGGGAATTAAGTTATCCCTCAATTGCAGTGTAAATCGGAAGACATCCCGCCTATTACGGAAGAGGAACAAGATGGACGCTTGCTTAATCAGTATATATATAAAGCACCGGGATTGGATGGAATCCCAAACATCGCTTTAAAATCAGCTATTAAAGCAGCACCCGCATTATTCCTAAAGTTTACGATACATTGCCTCAAAGAAGGGACTTTTCTAGTATTAAGTGGAAGCAACAGACTGGTACTACTCCCAAAGGAAAAAAACCGCCAGATGAACCATCATCTTATCGTCCGCTCTGCATGCTGGATACAGCGGGAAAGATATTGGAACGTATAATCCATCAAAGGATTGAAACAGCAGTCGAACCGCTTCTGGCTAACAACCAGTATCGCTTTCGGCAGGGGCGATCAACCTTAGACCCGGTCAATCTGGTTATTACCACGGCGAAGGATGCGATAGCAGTGAAAAAATGGAAGAGTGGCACGAAGAAGTATCGTTTGGTGGCCACTTTGGACATCAAGTATGCCTTTAATTCCGCTAATTGGGACTGCATTATGCGGGCCCTTGAAGAGAAAAACGTACCAGGATACTTGCGTAGGATGATTGCAAGCTAATTTTCATCTAGGCTCCTGAAATACGACACGAAGAGCGGTCACAGCATTATAAAATAACTGGAGAGTGCCTCAGGGTTCGGTCTTGGGACCGGTTTTGTGGAATATTATGTACGATGGACTACTAAACCTGGTACTTCCGGGGAATGTCAAACTGGTGGCGTATGCAGATGAGGTGGCCGTGGTGATTGTTGCGAAGCATCTAGAAGATGTTAATCTGGACTTTGACATCACCTTCCAGAGGATTAACCAATGGATGAGTGCAATGAAGCTGCAGCTGGCCAAACATAAGACCGAGGCAGTGCTCGTCACTAGCAGAAAGAAGGTTGAAACCATCAGATTGGAAGTCGGAGAGCAGGAGATCACATCACAGCCGTTCATCCGATATTTGAGAGTGATGCTTTATGCCAGGCTAAATTTTAAGCAGCAATAAAATTTAAAGCGTCAGCAGTTAGAATTAGCCTATCACGGCTGATGCCGAATGTTGGAGGTCCGAAACAAATTAGGAAATCACTGCTGTTGTCAGTAGTCACATCGATACTGACTTATGGAATTTCTGTTTGGGCTGACGCTCTCAGAATACAAGGAACACGGAGAAGAGTCGCATCAGTATATAGGCTGAGTGCCCTGAGAGTAGCTAGTGCCTTCCGCACGATGTCTGAGGATGCGGTGTGTGTTATCGCTGGAATGCTTCCTATTGGAATTCTAGCCGAAGAAAGGCAAGTCCTTTATCGACGAAGAGGATCGTCAGCACTGAGCCCTGATGCACTCAGAAGAGAAGAGCGGCAGCATAGCATACGCCGATGGCAGGTACAGTAGGAGGCCGCAACAAAGGGTAGGTGGACGTACCGTCTTCTACCTCAGTTGAATGATTGGCTGAATCGAAAACATGGTGAGGTCAACTACTATCTGACAGATAACCTAAGGACATGGTTGCTTCCGAGCATATCTTCATCGTGTTAAGCTCGATGATTCCCCGAAGTGCCATGCACGTGTTCTTTGTGTGTCCACTTTTCAATTTAATGCGTAATCATCAACGCGACCAATACTTTCACAACGAAAGTGATTCAACTCCTGCGTTCTATAGAGAGAAAACGAGCCAGCAACAAGAACGGTTAGAGGAAGAGAAGATTGACTTCAATTAATGGAAGGAAGAGCAATTGCTAGATCCTCTCAAGCGCGTGAAGTAATGCCTAATGCGCGCGGCGATTTCCGCGGGGACTGCAGAGGCCGGAGAAAGAGAAGGTTTTTAGTCGGTATTCAAACCTGAGTCCGACATACCAGGCCAGTCATCTGGCACTGAGATACGCAAATGTATTTTCCTACCTCTATAAAAAAACAAGTAATTCATATAAAAGCACAATCTAACGCCTAACTTTTCGTTCATTGTTTACGAATCGAGATATCCCCCTCGTGATTCGATCAGATCATATTTGGATCATATATAAAACCGCGACTTCGGACGAGTATTTCATTCATCCACGCATCGATGGGTGAGTGATAGACTCAAAAATAATCTAATTTGACGATCGTGAACAACCTCGGTAGTGACCGATAACCTTGGCGTTTTTATGCCGAGAACGAGACCGAGAACTCGGCTTATTTTTTCGCCGAGAATGACTGTAACCAAGACCGAGATCTCGGTTGGACCTAAATATTAACTGGGGCTATATTTAGTTCCATTAATTCATTAAGTGGACTTACTTGCTATTACTCTCAATCTCTTTTTTTATTTTTTAGACTGCTAAATGTGTCAGGAGCCTCTCCACGTGCTAATTTTGAAACACCACCATTAAAAGAAGAACGTGGCCTTCTTAATGCTAATGTATCTTATAAAGATAAACAAAGTAGGGCTTTGGAAATACCACATACACGTCCAGTGTGGGTACCAGAAGAAACCCTTGGTGTGGCTATGGAAGATCCAATATCCGGTTCCTACAGGGGTAAGTTTTATTAAAAATGCAGATGTTTTAAAACATCATTACATTTCGCTTTGTACATTACTAGAACATACCATAAGCTCAGGGTCACCTCCAACTAGAGACAAGTTGCAAGGCGATGACAAGGTTAAAGTTCGTTTGGATTGGCGACATGAAAGATTAAGAGATATAGCAACCGCTCTTACAG
>NW_022147237.1:4120761-4140494 GCF_002938485.1 Sitophilus oryzae | reverse complement strand
CTGAGGTACCTCTCCGCTTTCCCATATGACATCAAAGAGAGCCTTAAGATGACCTATAAGTTCTTTACTTGCACACTTATAGATTTCCGCCGGAATCGCGTCACAGCCAGCTGATTTGTTGTTTTTAAGCTGTTTTATGGAGTTTATTTCCTGTTCTGTTATTGGGATATCTAATACATCGAGGCTGTTATACTGAGGTATTGTGTTTAGGCTTCCATATTGGGGTTATTTTCTTGGTTAAGGATATGGCTGTAATGCTCTTTCCAGCAGTTTCTGATTTGCTCTTCCTCTTTTAGAAGTTCGCCATTTTGTGCCATGATTGGGCAGCTTGCCTTCTTGATTGGGCCGTATACTTCTTTTACAGCCTCGAAGAATTTACGGTAATCGTGATGCGTGGCGTACTCTTGAATCTGATTAGCTTTTTGTGACCACCAGTTATCTTTTAGTTGGCGTAGTTTTCTCCGAAGCGTGTTGTTGGCTGCTTTAAAGTTGTCTACCAGCCTTGGGTTGTGTGGATTTGTAATAACTGCTTGATATCCTCTATGCTTTTGTTCCAACAAAGCCTGTATATGAGGTTGATTTTCGTTAAACCAGTCTGGTTGTTTCTTTTCGTTGGACTTTCCCAGAACAGCTTCGCTGGTTTTATGAATCGCATCCCTTAATTGTGTCCAGCCTTGTTCAGCTTCCAATATTGAAATTGAAGTTATCGGTGGAAGTGATTCTATGATGGCTTCAATCTGGTCATGTTGTTTTGCTTTTTACAGTATGGATGTTTGGGTTTAAACTGGATTTTCATTTTGAAAATTAAAAGTCGGTGGTCAATGCCGCATTCGGCATTTATTCTGGCTTTTGTGAGTCTAACATCTTTTAGATGCGTCCTTCGAACGATTACGTGGTCCAATTGATGCCAGTGGCCTGATCTGGGATGTTTCCAGGTACCTTTAAAGTTGTCCTTCAACATGAACCACGTATTGGTGATACAAAGATTATACTCTGTGCATGTTGTTAATAAGCGTTCACCATTGCTATTTACGTTTCCCATACCATGTTTTCCCAATAGGTCAGGCCATATTTCCTGTTGTTTACCGACACGGGCGTTAAAGTCACCTAGCAAGATAATTCGTTTGTTCTTCGGAATTCGTTGGAGAGCATTTTGTAGAGTTTGGTAAAATTTATCCTTATCCTCAATTTTAGCGTCTAGGGTGGGAGCGTAGGCACTAATGATGTTGACGTAAGTTTTGTCTGATATGGGATACCTTAGGGTCATAAGGCGTTCGGAGACACTAATAGGTACTTCTGTTAATTTGGTTGCAATTCGTTCTTGATTGCAATGCCTACGCCATGAATTCTCCTGTGTGTTGAGGGGTGACCCTTCCAAAAGAAGGTGTAATGCTCCTCAGTGAGACTACCCTCATCCGCAAAGCGGGTTTCGCTAAGAGCGGCAACATCTATATTTAGCCGGTGGAGTTCCTGTGAGACCAGTGCTGTTCTTCTCTCTTGTCGATTGGAGTTTGTCCTGTCCAGTAGAGTGCGGACGTTCCACGCCGCAAACGTGAAACATTGATGTTTTTTGTTTCTCCGATGATACGCTCGAGTAGGCACCCTCTCCCGGAGATCCGATTGAGGAGGTATTTTACCTCCGGATGATGACTTTGTCCCACTCGAATGTTCCATCATTGATGTGTGTAAGCTGTGTGAAAAGGTTTAACTGTGACGGTTACGCTGCCGGACAGTTTTGGCTGCAACTGTAGCACGGGATGGCTATGGCACAGTGAGGACCGCGACGATAGTTCCCTTGTGCTACGTTCTCGGCCGGCTAGGAGCAGTTCACTACTCCTCTTCCCCAGAAAGATGGTAGGTCCGAGGGTTATATATAGGTTATACCGCCTATACTCGGACGTCAGAGCCTCGTTTGTGTAAACAGGGTGCACCACGTGAAGGTGAGGTTGACTTTTGGATAAGCTAGGCTAAATGTATCGCTTCAATACCCCTTGCACCCCCTGGACGCCGGCTGTATCTTAGAAACTACTTATCGTACAACTTTGGGAAAAAAATTCGTAAAGTAAATCGATCAAGAGAAATCGCTGGAAATTATTTTCAAATTCGAAAAATGTCCGCTAGAGAGCGTTTCTCTGATAGCCAATCAGGAAACAGGGTTTTTCTTAAAAATATGCAAGTGAACAGGTATTTTAAATATTACTTTTATAATCATCGAAAAATTTGTAATTTTTTTGATATAGAGTATTTTTCTCTATCTCATAAAATAAAATGGTTGGAAAAGTTTAAATTTGCTTTTATTAAAATAACTGGATAACTCTGTGTGTGGTTTGGGTTACCCGATTTAAACAAACTAGGGCTCGTTTAAAAGAGCTTTTCTTCCTTAATGATCTCCAGTATACATTTTGTTTTCATAATTTTTTTCGTGGTAGCGAGAGGGCGCTGTTTCACATCATAACACATATTGCGATTTTGCATAAAAAAATTAAATAATAATAATAATAATAAATTGTCTTTATTAGCTTAATGGGCGAAGTCTGGCTAGATAGCCACAAGCGTAGTTTACACGGGATAGAAAATTGAGATAGAACTTGCTAGAGTAACTTGCGATAGTGTTTACATTTAAGCAAATTTTATAGCAATTTCTTGCAACAAGTACTTTCTAGGCATATGCTTTGAGCAAGAAATTGCATGCACGTATACACGGTATGGTGTATATTGCAGAAGTATATTGTTTAGTAGAAAAATGTTGCGCCGTAACAAGAGAGCTGCAGCCACTGCTCTTCTTGTTGCAATTTTACGCAAACGGTCAAGAAAATCTAGAAAGAGAATATGGGTTAAAGAATGGATTGCCAGAAGGCCTAGTCTTGGAGCTTATGCAATGTTATTAAAAGAATTAAGAAATGACGACCCAAAGCATTTAAACAATTTTCTGCGAATGTCAGAAGTCGATTTAACTTTATACTACAACTAATTTCGAAATTGGATATAATCAATAAAATATCAAAATTGGATATGCCACAATAATGGAAATTCTTCAAATATATTAATCAAAGTGATGGTATGTATCTTCTTTCGACCACATACGTTTCTCCATTTTAACAAAGTTTACAGAATTTGATTTTAATATCGTTATTTAACACGCCTTCGAAAATCACTTGCGCGAAAAACTTTCAACAAGACGGAAATAAATTTTAACTTGCCAGAGCACTCTCCCAACCTGTTTACACTTGCAAGCGTCTTTGGCCGCAACCACTTCCCCGCCAGTTTTGTGACTTGCTGGGAGAGCGCTTTCGGATACTGTTTACATTATGCAAGTTTGGTAGGAGTGCTCTCAGACATATACTTGCGATAATTTGATGATATTAGAACGATATTATATCATATTAGAATGATATTAGAACAAATCAAGAAAATAAAAATATGACGTGTCTTAGCTTACTAGACTTTAGTAAAGCATTTGATACTCTAGACCATTCATTGCTCCTAGCAAAATTACAGTATTTTGGATTTTCAGACGGCTCTTTAGAATTGATAAAAAAAACCTTTGAAAAGATAGATCACATTGTGTTGTCATAAACGGGGAAGTTTAAAACAAAAATCTAGTTATATTCCTATGATTTCTGGGGTTCCTCAGGGATCTATTCTGGGGCCATTTTTATTTTCGTTATATGTAGCTGATATGGATAAGGAATTACAGTTTTCTAAATTGCAGCAATATGCAGATGATTCTCAAATTTATTGCAGAATAGATACTAATAATTTGGCAAAATTTCAGTTAAATTTTAACGACGATCTTAATAAAATTAATAAATATGCTCTGGATCATAATTTGAAATTAAATGCCGGTAAATCTTGTGTTATAGTATTTGGTAGTGATATAAACAAAATTACAAATACGGCTGGTAACATGAATATCCATATAGATAATTTTGCGATACCCATTGTTACAGAGACTAAAAATCTTGGAGTCTATTTTGATGCGAAGCTTTCTTTTCAGGCACATGTAACTACTAAATTAAAGGCTGCTTATATACGGTTGAAGAATTTTTCGTCTCTTAAGAAATATATACCATCAAAGACTAAGTATCAATTATGTGACACACTTATTTTATCTTTATTTGACTATGGCGATGTTGTTTATGGTACATCCATAAACGCTAGATTCTCTAGAAAAATCCAAATACTTCAAAACTCGTGTCTACGGTTTTCTTTTAACATTCCTTTTAGAGATCATATAACGCCACATCTTAAAAATTTATCTATTTTATCCATGACTAACAGACGACAATTTCATTTAATGACATTCATTTATCGAA
Source organism: Sitophilus oryzae (assembly GCF_002938485.1). Taxonomy (NCBI): domain Eukaryota; kingdom Metazoa; phylum Arthropoda; class Insecta; order Coleoptera; family Curculionidae; genus Sitophilus; species Sitophilus oryzae. The sequence continues at coordinate 4,136,178 of NW_022147237.1, read as the reverse complement.
TTTTAACTACAGAGCAGCCTCCCTATTTGTTCTCATTGTTTCACTACGTTGACCATGATCATTCGACTAGACAAGTGCATTATTTTAAAATTCCTCAACACCGAGCAGCTAACTTCCAAAAATCTTTCAGTTTCATGGCGCCACATTTGTGGAATAATATTTCTAATAACTTTAAATTTCAATCCATTACAGATTATAAAAAACAAATTAAAAATCATTTACTAAATTCGTAAATATTATAATTTCTTCGACTGATTTGTGAGATCTTGTTCTTCTGATATGCCCGTCATTGGTTGCTGCTCCGGTTTTTACACTGTTTCATTATGCCTGTCTGCTTATCTTCGCTCATCCCTGATAAAATTATATTTTCACTTTTTTATATAATTTTAATTTTTTTAATTTTGTTTATTTCTATAATTTAATTTATTTCTATTTTGTATTTGGGGTCGCACCACTCTGGCACTTTGTGCCATTGTATCCGTTTTTTAATCGCGGCGCGATCCCTTTAGACACATTTATTAATACTAATATTATTCTGTAAAACTTAATGGGGTCTAATAAAGAAATTTGAATTTGAATTTACTTGCCCGTGTAAACTACGCTTTAGGAGGCTATATTTCTCCAAATAGGAGGCTATATTTCTCTTTGCACAGTTAAATAGAGCACAAAATTTCAAAAATATCCGCGCAAACCGCAACGTTCTATCTTCTCTCTAATCGGAGATATTAAGAGAACAAATCATATTAGGCTCCCGCTTAGGATTATAATATATTCTAAAAATTATAGTAGTAGGCTAAGAAACAAAAAAAGGTAACTTGGTTACGTCAAAATATCAAAACATATATTTCAATTTCATTTTAATACCATTTAATTGTTATGTCAATTGTTATGTATATTGTTATGTCTTGACTCGACCCCATAAATTAAAACCCCGGCATATTGAATCCGATGACCTAGCTGGTTATGGAAATATGCCGCTCGAGCGTCTCTATCTACTAAAGTAAGTGGTATCCAAGAAGCCCCACACATTCATAGCAAAATAAGCGGCACAACTGCATCAACTACACCAACTGCATTCATGCTGATGAAATTGCAACAAATGATGGATCCCCCAACAAAATTGGCAATTCGTTTCTTAGAAATTATGGATAGTTTATTTTATTCAGACAATTAAAAAGGTCCAATTATTCGCCATCCTAGAATTCCTGCCTAAACATTTACCGACAAACGGTCTTTGTGCTGAACTACTTGCACCATTATTTGGACCAGAAAACAGGGTTTTTCTCAAAAATATGCAGGTGAACAGGTATTTTAACTATTACTATTGTAATGATCGAGAAATTTGTTATAGAGTATTTTGCTCTATCTCATAAAATAAAGTGGTGGGGGAAGTTTAAATTTGCTTTTATTAAAATAACTGGATAACTCTGTGGTTTGGTTTACCCGATTTAAACAAACTAGGGCTCGTTTAAAAGAGCTTTTCTTCCTTAATGATCTCCAGTATAAATTTTGTTTTCATAATTTTTTTCGTGGTAGCGAGAGGGCGCTGTTTGACATCATAACAGATATTACGCTTTTGCATAAAAAAATTAAATAGGAGGCTATATTTCTCTTTGCACAGTTAAATAGAGCACACAATTTCAAAAATATCAGCGCAAACCGCAACTTTCTATCTTCTCTCTAACCGAAGATATTAAGAGAACAAATCATGTTAGGCTCCCGCTTAGGATTATAATATAATCTAAAAATAATATAAAAGCAAATTTAGACTTCCCCCACCACTTTATTTTATGAGATAGAGCAAAATACTCTTTATCAAAAAAATTACAAATTTCCCGATGATTACAAAAGTAATATTTAAAATACCTGTTCACCTGCATATTTTTGAGAAAAACCCTGTTTTCTGATTGGCTATCAGAGAAACGCCCTCTAGCGGACATTTTTCCAACTTGAAAATAATTTCCAGCGATTTCTCTTGGTCGATTTACTTATTAGAATTGTTTTCCCAAAGTTATACGATAAGTAGTTTCTGAGATACAGCCGACGTCCATTCTTAGATGGTCACCCGGTACATTCTTGGAACGTTACATTAGCGACGTTTCAATAATATTGTGAAACGTTCTCATGAGGTTGTGACAAGGTTTCAATAAACTTGCATCAACATTACTTTTTTCAACCTTGCACTGCAATGTGATTTGGCGAAAGATTAAGCTACCCTGCCACTTTGCATAAACCTCCCTACAATGAAAAAAGCAATGTTACATGCAAAGTTTTGGCAATGTTCCAGCAATAAATTTTGCTTGTTGGGTAAAAAAGCAAAATTGTTTAAAATCACTTGTTTAAATTTGACTGTTTTCCCATACAAGTGATATCCCCGTGGTTTTGAAAATGATTTTAAATGAATGATTATTTCTCTAGACTTGGGTTTGGTTTGGTTTGGTTTTCGGACCTTTTTAAAAAAAATAATTTTATTTTTCAGAAACTATTAGAGACAGAGTTTACCAAAAATGCTTTTTATAACTACTAGAGGGTAAATGAATTTCTAGATATATTACGAATTTTTTTGGAACTTTAGTTTCGGAGATATACATTTAATCGGACATTTTTAAGAAAATTAATTTTATTTTTCAGAAACTATTAGAGACAGAGTTTACCAAAAATGCTTTTTATAACTACTAGCGGGTAAGTGAATTAGTAGATATATTACGAATTTTTTCGGAACTTTACTTTCGGAGATATACATTTAATCGGACCTTTTTAAAAAAATTAATTTTATTTTTCAGAAACTATTAGAGACAGACTTTACCAAAAATGCTTCTTATAACTACTAGTGGGTAAATGAATTTCTAGATATATTACGAATTTTTTTGGAACTTTGGTTTCGGAGATATACATTTAATCGGACATTTTTAAGAAAATTAATTTGATTTTTCAGAAACTATTAGAGACAGAGTTTACCAAAAATGCTTCTTATAACTACTAGTGGGTAAATGAATTTCTAGATATATTACGAATTTTTTTGGAACTTTAGTTTCGGAGATATACATTTAATCGGACATTTTTAAGAAAATTAATTTTATTTTTCAGAAACTATTAGAGACAGAGTTCACCAAAAATGCTTTTTATATCTACTAGTGGGTAAATGAATTTGTAGATATATTACGACATTTCTTGGAACTTTAGTTTCGGAGATATACATTTAATCGGACATTTTAAAGAAAATTAATTTTATTTTTCAGAAACTATCAGAGACAGAGTTTACCAAAAATGCTTTTTATAACTACTAATGGGTAAATGAATTTCTAGATATATTACGAATTTTTTTGGAACTTTAGTTTCGAAGATATTCATTTAATCGGACATTTTTAAAAAAATTAATTTTATTTTTCAGAAACTATTAGAGACAGAGTTAACTGTAAGTTTTTTTGAGGACAGTTCTTGTTTTTGAAATATTTTTTAAGAATGCATAAAAAAATATAATTTTTATTTATTTATTAAAATCTCTGAAACTATTGAAATCAGGTCAGCATTTACTGAGGGAGGGGTAAACCGCTGGTGTATTTTGGAGTACAAGATGTTGACATTACTTGGTATTAGTAGTATAAATCGTGGTATTAGTTGGCATTTTTTCCATTATACGTGGTATTAGTGTACAGAAATTTGTCAGCGGCTTACTCATCGGCATTTACCTACATGTGTAGAAGCGAATCGCTATGGCGATGTTGTAAATCGGAGAGAAAAAAATCCAAAGTTAATTATATCCACTTAATGCGATGTTTTACTTCATGCGCATGCGCTTGGGAAAATTCTTACTCTCTTCTCTCTTATATCATATTGCACTGAACACATTGACTCTTCGTACATATGACAATTACTGTCCTCCATTCACGCAGTTGTGCAGCTCTGAACTGTTCAAGAACGCGATAATCTCATTCCATCCAATTGAGTCATAAAGTTCAGAACTGTTCCGCGCCATATGGAGGCACGAGGCTATCGCGCACAGCTCCTTTCAGAACCATTCTCGAGTAGCCCAGAGCGTAAAGCTCTGGAACTTGAAATTCGCGAATGGAGGACAGCAAATCGGCACCCGAAGCCGTGTGTACGTATAATTAAATAAACTAACCGTAAAACATGCTATCACTTAATCACGTACATCCGCAGTTACTTAATAAGACAGATAATCTGAATAAATTAATTACATAATGTAGTAAATAGCGCAAATTCTATTGTCGACCGATCCGCCTCAATAGGTAACTTCGCATTCTTCTCTCGTATTATATAGTCTTTTCTCTCTCAGTATATCGTATGGTACTGTACATGTTGACTGTACTCTTCATATACATGACAACTGGCACCCAAAGCCACGTATTATTAAATATAAACTAACCTTTTGGTTAGTTTATTTATTGGTTATTTTTTGCTTCTTTATTACGTTAGTGACATCCGCATTTACCTAATATGGCAGATAATCAGTTAATTACATAACGTAGTAAATAGCGCAAATTCTATTGTTGACATGTCGACCATTGTAATCAGTATAAGATTATGTATTAAATAATTATAGAGGTGTATATGATACATTGATGACAGACAAATGATTGATTATATTGTTAAGTGCTATAAACTAGTACAAAATTAAAAAAATAATTTTTAAATAAAGTTAAAGTAAGTTCTGGAAAATATATCCACATTACTATTATTAATGAGAACTCTTATCGATTTAGAATTTGGGATAAACGGCTTATTAAACACAAGCACATAAATTTATTGTCAATTCAATTTGATAATTTGATTATAATATGTTCTTCAAATATACCATTTCGGTATTCACACAAAACTTTTTATTACTGCCGTACTTATCCACCAATAAATATTTCTTACATGTTAGAATAGAGCAGGCCCTAAAATTAATAAATTTAAATTTATTTATCTCTACTTATCCTTGACTCAGATGGACCTGACATTATGGCCGCTGACTAGAAGGAGAAGGTGGCCGCTGCATTTCAGTCATAGGCGTACTTAAAACTAAAAATTCTTATAGATATATTCAGAATTACTAATTACTCGTTGTCCATTATTATAGACATAGAGGATTACAAACAGCACTAAAAAGGCTAAAGATAAGTAAAACTTTATACTGATAAGTTTTCTGTACCAATATTAAACAAAACCGGTAGTAGGTATATTTCATACTATAACATTATGGTAATGTAATACCATACTCACAACCGTTGTAACACTAGTTACACCACCCTGCAAAAATTCAATATTATTATAAATAAATCATTTATTTCACACCCCTCAAAAGGGGTGTGAAATAATATAGTTAGAATTATACAAATGTATAGTTTTTATCAAAGTGTTACAGTAAGCTATACAGCATTATAATAAAGACGAATACTTACCATGCACTGACACGGTTCGTCGATAGGTCGATTTGTTGCGCAAACGCGTCCGTGCGATTGGTTGTGCGGCGATTTGACAGAATATCGATTTTTGGGCGAACCATTAAAAGAAATATACCGAACAAAATAGTCGAATTTCCAGACGAACTAACGAATCGCATCCACGAACCGCATGGTGAAGACGTTGCGTAAATATTTGTAATCGTTGCGTACTTAAAAAATCGGCCAGCTGACAGAAAAGATAGAATATGTGAGAAATAAATTGTTAAGCTGTTTTCGTCTTAAACTTTGTCAGCTATCATAAAACGATTCTTATAAAAATTCTAGTAAATTAAATTTTACAGAATTCATAAGTAAAACTTTTAAACTAGAACTGGTAATACTAAATCTAAATGGAAATAAAATATTAGTACGCCTATGACTCAAGAGTTTGATGGGTCACACGGGGCGACAGAAATTCCAAATGGCTTCCAAATTTTGTGGGGATGAGATCAATCAGCTATGACATATCAAGTGGCGGGAAAGAAGTAAGGAATCTCTTAACATGGAGACGGTCAAAGTATTAGTCATAGTTGCCAGGTCTAGGAAATTTCCCTAAATCTAGTAAGAATTAAAATTTAAATCATAGAAGTAAATTTTGGGAAAACATATTTTTTAGACAAAATTTAGTGTGTGCATTTAATTTTGTTCCCAAACTTGGCATTTCTAATAGTATCATCAGAAAATATCTTTTAATAATTATACACTACTCAAAACAATTATCGCATATTTGAATAAAAGTTATTATTACATATTTCTAACTGAAGCATGCCTTTTTCTGCCTTTCTCTTGTAAGTTTTTTTGTAGGATAATTAGGGTATGCACTGACATGTAATTTTTAGTCGGCCAACTTTGGACTTGGTTGCAAAAGTGAAAACAATACATTCTTATGGAGCCGATCGGCCCAATATTTGATTACATTGCGTAGTCTTAGGCTATGCGCTGACAGGCAATTTTAATCGGCCGACTATTTAGTTGCATATTTGTAACCAATATATTCTTATGGAGCTGCGCCCACGTGCATTCAAATAGTCGGCCGATCGACTTCATAAGTATGTATTGTTTTCACTTTTGCAACTAAATAGTCGGCCGACTAAAAATGACAGGTCTGCGCGTAGGTTTGTTTTATCGAATTTCCCTCCACAGTATCCGTACTATTTAAAATCGTAAGTCAGGGAATTCAAAATGTCTTGTTTTTCAAATTAATATTTTTTTAGAAAACATGCGATAATTGTTTTGAGTAGTTTATTTTTTTAAATATGTAATTTTTTTTTATTGAAATTTAAAACAAAAATTCTAACCAGAAAACGAAATCTATTCTAACTATTGATATTAATTGACAATATGCTATTAGTTATGCAGAGGTTGTTAGAGGAAGTTTATCTGGCAACACTGAGAGCAGTCTCGAATTGTCATCAGCATCGGAGTCGATTTGTGCTCCCATCATGCTCATTCTTAATCCTGCCAACACGTTTACGAACCGGCAACACTGTATCCCCCTTTTTATTTTGCGTCTCTCTCTGTCAACCGGTCAATTGTATTATTCTCTGTCGTATCCATTAAAATCCTATACACAGTCATTGGATGACCAGGACGGTATGTAAAAAACAAAAATTATATACAAGTGATGCGTGCTTTTACTCTCTCTCATTTTAATTGCAAAAATTAATAAAGGGATGAATTCTAAGCAAAAAGTGGTCTATAACATTTTTTCAAAAATTTAATATTTTCCGAATTAGTATGTAGGATTGAAAATGTTGATTTTTTATCTAAAACGGCATATTTTTCTGCCATTTTTTATAAATAACTCTTAAACCTTGCGTTTTATCACAAAACTCATATAAAGCAAAAATGAAGCTTTTGGAATAACGAGTCGATTCATAGCCGAGTTATCACTCAGTAAAGGTGATTTTTTATTTTTCGATAACTAAATTGCAACCTATTACCGTAAAATAATGGCGAAAGAACACATTTTTCAAAGAAAATGAATATGATCGTTTTTAAAGTGCTTCAATAAACTCACTAATACACGCATGGACATATTTGTGACAACCGTGCAGTAAAGACATTTATGGTATCATCTCTATTTTTGTACGAAATGATACGAACTCGCTGTCTACAACCTAAAAATATAATTTAAATGTCTATACACTCCACCGTAAGAAAGTTATTGGCATTTATTAATTGTGAAAACCTGTTCCACAAATATTATAATTTTAGAATGTGTATTTGTGCTACCACAAATACCTTGCACCATGAAAGTGTGTAATATAGATACCACAAATATACAAATTTCAACTTCCTGTAAAAAGGACTCCACAACTATTGTCGAATGTGAGTAATTATGAATTAACCTTTTAATATAAAATTTTTAATAATTTCCGTGTAGGTACGCTGATTCAGAATTAGTGTTTGTGGATGCTACATATTGCTATTTGGAATCATTGTTTTCGTTCAAGCAGCTATATTATATTATCACATATTTACCGAAAAAAATCGTAACGTACCATACGATCGAAAAAAAAACGGTGTCAAAGACGGCTGGGAAATGACAATCAATAATTATTATTATGAGCGAATTCAAGCCCTAGATCTCCATTTACTTGGCCCGTACTATTCTTTATTTTTTCATGGCGCTTACTGCCAGTTGACTTTAAGAAGGTTGTACTTTACTTTTATATTAGTAAAAATTATTTTTTAATAATGTAATTTAAAATTCGAGAAAAAAATATTTTTTTGGAAGTAGATTTGTGAGTCTGGAAACATTCAATCATTTATTAGATGTTAGAAAATTAGTATTAATTTTTGATAAGTTTTATGTCAATTTTTAGAAACTGGCATCTAGAGATTGACCTCGCCGAAACTAGCAACTATTGTCATTCCCCAGGTGTCTATGACGCCGTCTCTTTTTCGATCAAACGGTATTTCTAACCCATTGTTCACAAATATTTAGCCAATACAACTAATTGTATAAAAAAAACTTTCACTCAGTGTAAGTAGGGTTTCCAATTATTTAAAATCCCGGAATAAGAACCTATAATCTCGGAATCGCGGGGATGAGAATGAGAAATTTAATCTAAAGAAATATTTAATAAAAATGCAGCTACATTATTATGGAGCTGCATTTTTATTTTGATATATTTATCAAAAAGAAAATGAGGAAAGAGCTTTATTAAAATAGAATAAACAAAGTAATATTCCATATGTAGTTAGTAAAAAAAAATAAAATTCTTGTTGCAAAAAAAATATAGCAAACACGGAAATATAACACTTAGATATTGACGTTCGGCTTACAGCGCTTTCAGGTGGAGCGGACCGTCCGCGCGGATGTTTTTTCAAGATAGCTCATCCGGACGGAGCATATGCGACTCATGTGAAATTATGTTCATTTAAATTCATGGAACTGGCGGACGGTCCGCGTGGACGCTCCGCTCCATCTGAAAGCGCTGTAATGGAACTCGCGGACGGTACGCGCGGACGCTCCGCTCTATCTGAAAACGCTGTAACAGCGCTTTCAGGACACAGCGCGACCGTACGCGCGGAGCGTCCGCACGGATATTTTTTCAAGATAAGCCGTCGACAATCTCATCCGGACGGAGCATACGCGCGATCCATGTAAAATTGTTCATTTGAACTAGTGGAACACGCGGACGGTACGCGCGGAGGCTCCGCTACATCTGAAAGCGCTGTTAGTATAAATAAAATATGATATTTGAAAGACTAACTCGAATCATTTTAGATTGGGCATTAAAATTTTTCGACATTTTCGGAATCCCGGGATTTAATATCGGTATTTCGGGGATAAATATACACCGGGCGCCCGGTTTGCAAACCCTAAGCGACCGACTATCATATCATTTAGAATACGTTCGGGATTTTCCTCGCGGAAAATTTTAATATGTTATGGTAATAATATATAACTAATATACAGTATGTGTCCGGATTGTCTTTACAAGAGGAAAAACATATTTATTATTAATATTTTGAGAAAAATGTATTCTTAATAAAATTTTTTGCTTGTTCTAAAATGGTTAATCCCGTTTGAAAATGATAAACATGAAAATATCATTGATTTTTTCTAAGCCCTAAAAATGAAAACGAGTTTTTATGGTACGAGTAATATAATTTAGATTTCATTCTTTGATAGATGGGTATTATTAATTTTGATTAATGACATATGTTTTGCTATTGTTAAGGATCACATTTTCCGATAACCATTATCATCCTTTCCGTAGCATTGAACTAAATAAATTTTGTGTTTCTTTATCATTTTAAAACGCAAAAAATATGACGTTAATTAAAATTCTATCAACAACAAAGAACGAAAACCATAGAAACGCGTTTCGATTTTTAGGACTTTAGACAAAAAATTCAACCATATTTTCAGTTTTTTTTTTAATTTTCTCTAAAAGGATATGGAAATTTGGAAAAGTATAAACGGGATTAACCATTTTAGAACAAGCAAAAATTTTTATGAAGAATGCATTTTTCTCAAAATATCAATAATAAAAAAGTTTTTCCTCTTGTAAAGACAATCCGGGGACATTCTGTATAATTAACCTTTTAATAATATATTATGATATAAGGGTGTTCCTCAATGAGATTTAGAGGCGACTCTTGAATCAATTTTCCGCCCAAAGGATTCTAGGCACCTTGTCCACTCTGTATCTCAGTTATCAAGTTGATAGTTTAGGAAATAGTTTCCTGTGAAGTTTTTTTTCTTAAAATTAACCAATAATTTCCCTCGTGAACCCAACTATATCATTAAGAAACACCCTATATATTTTTTATTAAATATTCTAGGATTTATTATGTAGTTTTTTTGGCGCATTTATATTTATACAAAGGAGTACCTGAAAGACAAGATAAAACCGATCAAAATTATAAAAAAGTATACGGCTAAAATTATACGATCAAACGAACTTACCTGAAGTGAAGTTCGATCGTAATTATATGAGGCGTCCAGTCCGAATGTATTATCTTGATTTTTCTATACGTAGTACCGTCCCTGCGTGCACAATTTTAAAGCTATAAGCTAAATTCCCTCCCGCTACCAGTCTAGGTGGCGGCGCCGGCCCTGGCGCGGCGGTCGGTATTCATTTTTCAAAGATTTATTCATTAATTCAAGCGACCATGGGGCCAAAACGGAGGGTGGGAAGATGAATACATTCGGACTGGAAGCCCCATCATAATTAGGATCGAACTTCACTTCAGGTAAGTTCGTTTGATCGTATAATTATATTCGCGTCCAGTCCGAATGTATTATCTTGATTTTTCTATACGTAGATGTTTAAAGAACTGATGGTTGCAAATTAATGAATGCGGTGCAGAAAGCATTTTTTTTGAGACAAAATTAGCTGAAATTATAAATATGTTTATTGAATGCAACCAAAATGAAACCAATTTAACGGCCATCAATACATGGATTTATTAAATTGTGACAATTTAACCTATACATATATGCATACTAAGCAGATACAGAAACCCATAAGATGGCACTTCCATAAAGGATTCTGAACTCATCGTGTCGATAGAAATCCTTGTTTCAATGTAGAACTGCGTGGATAACTCGACTATAGTGAGGTTTAACCGTTACCGTTTAACGGTATTTATAGTGAGGTTTAACCGTTAAATATATATATATATATATATATATATAGCATATATATATATGCGAGTTATATATATATATATATATATATATATATATATATATATATATATATATATATATATATATTATATATATATATATATATTTTTTTTTTTTCTTATTATATTTGATTTGTTATATTAAGTTGCCTGGATTATTGTCTTACGTTAAAATCCTATACACAGAGTTGACCTGTCCCGATGTGTATATATATATATATATATATATATATACACATCGGGGATCGATACACATCGATGTGTATATATATATATATATATATATATATATATATATATATATATATATATATATATATACATCGGGACAGGTCAACTCTGTGTATAGGATTTTAACGTGTAAGACAGTAATGTAGGCAGCTTAATGGCAAATCAAATGTATTAAAAAGAGAAAAAAGTTGGGTGGGTATGGGTGGGAACATTTCTTCTGAGCGGTATTGCCAGATTTTGCATCAAAATTTCAAACCGCATAAGTAGACGTTTCAAAAAAATGTGGCATCTAGGGTTGGATCTGGATTTTCGACAATTAGTTACTCATTTTACTACAACTGTAATAGATTACATTTAGCTTAAATATATTATCTTCATTTCAGTAGTATACATGAACATTTTTAACATAGTTTATTTTATTCTAATTTCTTTAAGACTACGATAATATACTGGTCGGCAAGAGAAAATCTTGGGTCGTTTATTTTAGTCATCATTTACCTACATGTCTAGAAGTGAATCGCTATGGCAATCTTGTAAGTCGGGGAGAGAAAATTATTACCTATCCACTTCATACGCTTGGGAAAATTCTTGCTCTTTTCTCTTTGTTCATTTATACAATCACAGAGTCTATAGACTCTGTGCACGACAATCGGCACCCAAAGCCGTGTGTACATTATCGGTTATATCATTAAATAAACTAACCAAAAAATATGCTGTATTACGTAGTAAATAGTGCAAATTCTATTGTCGACCATTCTAATCAGTATTAAATAATAATGGATTGAGCCAGTGTGAAGTGAGACATTAAATGATTGGATCTTTTTTGTTAGAATTACGCGGTATAACTTAACACAATGATGAATCGTTTAATGTTTCATATGCACCTCCATAATTATTTAATCTGTAATCATACTGATTACATTGTTCGACAACAGAATTTGCGCTTTTAGTACGTTTTGGAATTAATAGATTATCTGTCTTATTATGCAACTAGGGATGTACGTGTCTACGTAATAGAGCATCAGCATCTCTCTCAATATATCGTATTGTACTCGAACACGTTGACACACGAGAATCAGCAACCAAAGCCGTGTGTACGCTTCATTAAATAAACTAACCAAAAATATGCTCTATTACTTAGTTACGTACATCCTCAGTTACATAATAGGACCGATAATCAATTAATTACATAATGTTGTAAATATCACAAATTCTATTGTCGACCGATCCGGATTAAGTGGATAGGTAATAAACTTCTCATTTTTCTCCCGTATTTTATAGTCTTTTCTCTTTCAGTATATCGTATTGTACTGAACAAACGTTGACTTTATTCTTCATACACACGACAATCGGCATACAAAGCCGTACGTTGTACGTTTTATTAAATAAATTAACCTTTTTGTTTATTTATTGGTTCGTTTATGCTTTATTTAATGATTGATATTATTTTGTCAAGTTATACCACCAAGTGCTATAAACTAGTACAAAATTAAAAAACTTAATTTTAAGTAAAGTTCTTTGAAATATATCTGTATTACTATTATGAATGAAAACTCTTATCCATTTTTAATTTGGAATTATATTAATTGCCATGTGTCATGTTTTTATTATTATTGTCAATTTTCTGCGGATAGCTGATAAATTAATCTATTGTCAATTCAATATGATTATATTATGATGTTCAAATACCATTTTGTTATTCATAAAAACGGCCTTTTTATTACTTCTCTGTCATACTGATCCATCAATAAATATTTCTTACGTGTTGCAGCAGACCAGCAAAATTTATTAATTTTATGGTCCTTTATATTTACTCATCCCTGATTCCATCCAATTATGGCCGCTGATGAAGCGGGAGGTAGACGTTCGCTTTCGGTCATAGGCGTACTGAAAACTAAAATTTCTTATCCTCGTATTCAGAATTATAAATAGCAATAAAAAGGATAAAGATAAGTAAAACTTTATACTGATAAGTTTGCTGTACCAATATTAAAAAAATTGGTAGTAGGAAATATTATTTCATAATATTATGACATGATAATGTTATAATGTAATACTATAAAGTAAAGTAAAAGATTTGAAGTTAACGTCTCCTTTTTGCTGCCAGGGCTAATTTGGACGGGGCCTACTTTGTTTACGCGGAATCCGAACAGCGGTCCGGATAAATATTTTAAAAGAATATTTTTTGTTGGTTGATTGACCGTGCCAACCAGGCTTCAGGAAATTTTCAAAACTTCATCTGGCAACACTGACAGTATCGAAGTCCTAGAACGGTAGACATACTTTGACACATTTATCAAATCAGTCGGATTTTGAAAGGGGTTGGGTGTACATCATTTTACAATATATTTACGATTTTGAAGGTTATCCATACATCTCGAGACGTTTAATCTTTTAACAATAAAAATAATTAAACGTCCGGTTGTATCTACACTGCTCATGTTTTTGTTGCTGTTATATATAATGTTATTTATAATTTATAATTTAACTTATGTTATACATAAGTTAAAACAAGCATTAAAAAAATGACTAAAAATCAACTTTAAAAAAGGACAATTAGCAAAATAATTATAAAAAATTAAATCAAAGGTTCAAAAATACCTCCCTGTTGTGCTTCGCAAGAGCCAAGACGCTTATAAAACTCTGACCTAACTTTAGCTAACATAACAGCGGGGATATTTTCTAACGACTGAACGATTTTTAATCGCAGCTCGTCAATATTCATGGGTCGTTAATGGTCGTGTGGAAATTAGCCGATTGGGAAATGTGGTTTGAACGAACAGATTTACGTTCCGCGCGTTATGCGCAGGACAGCCATCCTGCTGAAACCACACTTCCTCAAAATTGATTGACAAATTTCGAACTGCTGGTACAATTTGGTTTTGTAGCATATCCAAATATTTGGCAGCTGTTAACATACCATCAATAAAAAAAAGGCCCAATGATATGATTTTGCAGCATGCCAGCCCAAACATTTAGTTTTTGTGGATATTGTGTCCGCAGTGCCATACTAAGGTGCTTATTTTCTCGAGACCAATAACGTACTATCGAAAGATTGTGGTAGCCATGTAAGGGAAACGAGCTTTCATCTGAGAATAATATATTTTCCAAAAATAAATTATTCCGATCGGCTCTTTCTCTTACAGCCTCGCAAAACTCCAGACGTCTGTTACAATCTGCGGGAAAAAATTTCTTTGCGTGGTACTGATTTTGTAGGACTTATATCCATGCTTTTTAAACCCTGCGCACCGTTCGAGCATTGCAACCAACTTGTTTCGGCCATATTTCGGCTTGAACAAGGTTCGCTTATTTTTTATCGCGGCACAAATATAATTTCCTGTCGGGGCCTTCCTTATCTGCGCCTTCCTTATTGTCACAATTCCAGACGCTGCAATGCAGCCTGTTTGTTCAAATTTATGGACGTAGCTGTATTACCGTCAGGCACGCAGCATCAGGGCGATCTTGAAAGGCAGTGACACAAATGCTCAACGACCTTCCTTCCACTCAGACGAGTCGTAAAACCATTTACCATATACCGCTGGTCGTAGGAATAGCATGCATTTTTGAATACGGTACATACCGAAATAGTTAGGCGAAAAGAATGATGCAAAAATAGTTTGGATCTCAGGTGATCTATTTCCTTTCCCCACCCTTTCATCTACATAAAGGTGCGTATTCACTATCTGAACGAACGAATGCTACTATCCAACGAGCGAACGTCCAGTCTTGTTCGCGCGGTTCTATAATTTTCATTTGTTTGCGAACGTCTCTGATATACCGACTGGAAACGGATGATGCAGCGAACCGAATGGCGAACGGCCGCGAATACCGAATTTGAATTTTATTCCTTTGTTCTTTCGGATAGTGAATACGAACCTTAACATAAAGCACCGCCCCTCTCAATGCGTTCTCCCACCATGCTTATGCTTTACCTTGCCCACACCCGTGAAAACCGGCAACACTGTATCGGTCGCACCGGCTTCTCGCCGGTCCCTTTTGATGCTGCCTCTCTGTTAGTTAATATGTGTTATTGTGTTGTCCAGTTTAACAAATTTTTAGTATATGTCTTTCTCAAGCCTCTTGAACGTAG
>NW_022147237.1:3940761-4115761 GCF_002938485.1 Sitophilus oryzae | reverse complement strand
GAATAATTTTCTCGCTAAATTTTCATCAAAAACATGATGGTGAAAACCGCACTTCAATATCTGTTACCGTTTCGGAGTTACGGGGTGTTTTTTTTCAAAAATGTGCATTTTTAACAAATCGCTGTAACTTTTTTACTATGGAAAATTTTGTATTTCTATGAAAACATTTCCAAAGCACCTTTTTACGTAGAATTTAATGGCTTAAGTATAACTTTTTTAAAATTAATAATTTAAGAGTAATCAACAGAAAAATTGATTTTTTATTTGGGACACACTCTATATTTTTAATTAACTGAAAAAAATTTAACATTACCTTTCCAAAAATATAGCACACTTGATATTTTGTTATAATCCCCTTTGCAATATAGAGTTTTTAAAAGTTCGCCACTTTAAACTAGTAGGCTTTGGACCACTTATTGATAATATGCCCTTGATGGAACTCGAAAACATATTTTTCCAGCAAGACGACGCACCGCCTCTGAACGCTGAAGTTATTAGCAAATTTTTGCAGCCAATTTCAAGAATAATTGAATAGCTAACCAAGATCCCAGACGTTGGCCGTCGAGGCCGCCTGACTTAGTGCCCATGGATCTAATCCTATGGATATATTTGCGGAAGAATAAAGGTTCCTTATTCTTCCGTATAATCTAGACAAGAATTAGAAATACTTAGCAGTTATGAAAGGGTATCTTTCACTCGCACTGAGTTAATCAATTCCGTGAGAAATGTTCAAAAACTGCCCCGTCTGTCTATAACAGAAGACGGTCGATATGTCGAACACCTGTAGCAAAATCTCATGTCTTGGTTTGCTATTTATTTTTATTGTTATTAGATATAGTTTAAATGTGTTGATGTTGGTTAAATATATTTTAAATTGTTATAAAGTTCTGAATCTCTCATAGCAAACATTATTTTCGTTTTAATTGATGCTCACAGCTAGAATTTTTTTGCATTACAGCCGGTGCCGGTCAAAGCCTAGGTACTTATTTAAAGCGAGCGAATTTTTATATACTCTATATCTCGAAGAAGAATCGAGCAAATATCAAGTGTGTTATATTTTTGGAAAGGTAATTTTAAATTCTTTTTAATAAATTAAAAATATACAGGGTGTCCCATATAAAAAATCAAATTTTCTGTTGATAATTCTTAAATTATTAATTAAAAAAAATATACTTAAACCATTAAATTCTACGTAAAAAGGTGCTTTTTATAAATGTTTCCATAAAAATACAAAATTTTCCATAGCAAAAAAGTTACAGCGATTTGTTAAAAATGCATATTTATGAAAAACAGCCCGTAACTCCGAAATGGTAACAAATATCGATATGCGGTTTTCACCATCATGTTTTTGACAAAAATTGAGCTCCAGACACCGATATTAGTTTTTGTCTATCTCCTATAGAAAAGGGTGTTTCCATTTAAAAGCGTCGAATTTGACCCATCCTGTACATGTATTACGCTTAGTTTTTATTTTTATATGACTTTAGTCATAAATTTTGTTGTTAATTTTTTTCCGAAAAAATGAGGCGACCATTTTATTTTTATCATAACTCTGTGTGTGTGTATATATATATATATATATATATATATATATATATATATATATATATATATATATATATATATATAAAATGGTCGCCTCATTTTTTCGGAAAAAAATTAACAACAAAATTTATGACTAAAGTCATATAAAATAAAAAACTAAGCGTAATACATGTACAGGATGGGTCAAATTCGACGCTTTTAAATGGAAACACCTTTTCTATAGGAGATAGACAAAAACTAATATCGGTGTCTGGAGCTCAATTTTTGTCAAAAACATGATGGTGAAAACCGCATATCGATATTTGTTACCATTTCGGAGTTACGGGCTGTTTTTCATAAATATGCATTTTTAACAAATCGCTGTAACTTTTTTGCTATGGAAAATTTTGTATTTTTATGGAAACATTTATAAAAAGCACCTTTTTACGTAGAATTTAATGGTTTAAGTATATTTTTTTTAATTAATAATTTAAGAATTATCAACAGAAAATTTGATTTTTTATATGGGACACCCTGTATATTTTTAATTTATTAAAAAGAATTTAAAATTACCTTTCCAAAAATATAACACACTTGATATTTTGCTCGATTCTTCTTCGAGATATAGAGTATATAAAAATTCGCTCGCTTTAAATAAGTACCTAGGCTTTGACCGGCACCGGCTGTAATGCAAAAAAATTCTAGCTGTGAGCATCAATTAAAACGAAAATAATGTTTGCTATGAGAGATTCAGAACTTTATAACAATTTAAAATATATTTAACCAACATCAACACATTTAAACTATATCTAATAACAATAAAAATAAATAGCAAACCAAGACATGAGATTTTGCTACAGGTGTTCGACATATCGACCGTCTTCTGTTATAGACAGACGGGGCAGTTTTTGAACATTTCTCACGGAATTGATTAACTCAGTGCGAGTGAAAGATACCCTTTCATAACTGCTAAGTATTTCTAATTCTTGTCTAGATTATACGGAAGAATAAGGAACCTTTATTCTTCCGCAAATATATCCATAGGATTAGATCCATGGGCACTAAGTCAGGCGGCCTCGACGGCCAACGTCTGGGATCTTGGTTAGCTATTCAATTATTCTTGAAATTGGCTGCAAAAATTTGCTAATAACTTCAGCGTTCAGAGGCGGTGCGTCGTCTTGCTGGAAAAATATGTTTTCGAGTTCCATCAAGGGCATATTATCAATAAGTGGTCCAAAGCCTACTAGTTTAAAGTGGCGAACTTTTAAAAACTCTATATTGCAAAGGGGATTATAACAAAATATCAAGTGTGCTATATTTTTGGAAAGGTAATGTTAAATTTTTTTCAGTTATTAAAAATATAGAGTGTGTCCCAAATAAAAAATCAATTTTTCTGTTGATTACTCTTAAATTATTAATTTTAAAAAAGTTATACTTAAGCCATTAAATTCTACGTAAAAAGGTGCTTTGGAAATGTTTTCATAGAAATACAAAATTTTCCATAGTAAAAAAGTTACAGCGATTTGTTAAAAATGCACATTTTTGAAAAAAACACCCCGTAACTCCGAAACGGTAACAGATATTGAAGTGCGGTTTTCACCATCATGTTTTTGATGAAAATTTAGCTCCAGACACCGATATTAGTTTTCGTTTATCTCCTATAGAAAAGGGCGTTTCCATTTAAAAGCGTCGAATTGGACCCACCCTGTACAGTTGGGTATATTTAGGTACTAACAATGGGCTCTGCCAGTTCGAGCAGTTTAGAATGCCTAAATTTAGAAAACAGATGAAAATAATGAAAAAAAAAAAACTTTTTTAAAAATTTTTAATTTTTTGTCATATCTCAAAAACTATGCAAGATACGTAAAAAAATCAATAGTATAAAATTGAAGCTCTTTTGGTTGCAAATTTTTTGCTCTCTTTCAATTTTTCTGTAGATCTCTTTATTTCGTGAATATTAACGTTTTATTAGTTTGACTTCCGTGTAAGGACCAACTTCTTTGAGCCCTTTAAACCCCAAGAATCTCGTAAAAATAAAGAGTTCAAGACTGTTCAACTATAGAGCTTAATTTGTAGCTCGTGTAATTTCCTACAAATTGATGGTTTTTATTTTTATGATTTTGTAGTAATAGATTTTGTTGTTAATTTTTTTCCGAAAAAATGAGGTGACGGTTTTAATTTTTATCATAACTCCGCGAGTGTTTGAGCCACGAACTTGAAAAGACCTTTTAAACAAGCATTTAACAGATATTTTTAAGCAGTTTAAAAACGGTCATATTCATTTTTTTTTGGAAAAAATGTGTTCTTTCGCCATTCTTTTACGGTAAAAGGTTGCAATTTAGTTTTCGAAAAATAAAAAATCACTTTTACAGAGTGATAATTCGGCTATTGTTACACCTACGGTGCCAAATGAAACGATTCGTTATTCCAAAAGCTTCATTTTTGCTTTATATGAATTTTGCGATAAAACGCAAGGTTATCGAGTTATTTATAAAAAATAGCAGAAAAATATGCAGTTTTTAGAAGAAAAATCAACATTTTCAATCCTAAATAACTCGGAAAATTATTAATTATTAATTTTCCGAAAAAATGTCATAGACCATTTTTTGCTTAGAATTCATCCCTTTATTAATTTTTGCAATTAAAATGGGTGATTTATATTTCACTCTCGAGAAGCGGTGGCACTCACTCCCAGGGTAAAAACACACATCGCTATACTATGTAACTTTTGTTTGTTACATCTATCTCTATTCACAGTTAAACACTCACGTCAATCGGTGCGGGTGTCAAGAATTCAAAGGTAATGCCCTGTTTTTATCCTCGTTTACTGGCCTATACATACTATACTATTTGGGTTTGCATTTAAACACAATTACAAATTTTTTTTATTCTTGAAACTACAGATGTCCGACGCACTATTGCCGGGCACTGTATACATAAAATCAGACAATATGAAATCGACAAATTCTAGCTTTCTAACTTTTTGTAGACGGGAAAACAAGTTACCAGCAGCGCTAGACACCACTAATTCATAAGGATATTTCAAGATTTTTCATTATTTCATAAATTCAAAATTTGGTGTTTGTAAAACTTCTAGAAGTATCTTAGAAATTTGATGACGATAAGTGAGTCAAAATTAAAGAAGTTGAAGAAGACACTGTCCAAATTAAAGAAGTTTGACTTACAATAATTCATAAACTTTGAATTAGTGTTGTTATACTGTTGTATATAGTGAGTGTTAATCATCTGCTGACGATGCTAACATGGTTAGCGGTACGAGCGTCCAGTGCAAAAGTAAAGTGTTTTTGTGTATTGTGGTGAATTAGTGTTTTATTTTGCTACTGTTGTTACATTAATCTTCTTCTTCCTTCTTCCTCAACCCGCATTCATCCACTCCAAGATATAGGTCTCTCCTATTCTTTTCCATCTCTCCCTGCTTTGTGCTGTATTTACCCACAGTTTACCTGCCACTTCTCTAATGTCGTCCTCGATTTGGCATACGAATTATTAACTAACCAAATGTCTCTGAAGCCAGGGGAAATATTTACATATGTCTTTAATAAAATTTATTTTAAATATCTATTTTTGTCAATAATACCATGGTGATCGAAAAATCAACCAGTTGGCCTTAAGAAGGTTGTAGTTTATTTTAATATTGAGTTAAAATGATTTTTAAATAGTGTGGTTTAAAATTTGAGAAAATTTTTTTTTGGAAATAGATTTGTGTGTCTGGAAACGTTCTATTCTTTTTTAAATCTTTCTATAATTAGTATAGTTTTTTACAAGTTTCATGTGCATTTTTAGTAAATGACGTCTAGAAATTGGCTTCGCCAAAATTATCATCAATTTTATTCCTCAGCCGTCTTTGGCGCCGTTTTTTTCTCAATCATATTATGGTATTTGAACATTTTATGAAGTAAATTATATTTATGACAACAGTTTACCTGCCACTTCTCTAATGTCGTCCCTTCTCTAATGTCGTCCAAAAAAACGATTTGTTTACCAAATTTCTAATGTCTTAAAGTCTTACTTGCGACTTGCCGCAGCTTTACGTATTTCTTTCTAATTAATACTAAGCGATTCTCTAGATTCTGAAGAAGGCGATGGATATAATAAATTAATTACTCAATTAGAGAATAAGCAAAAATCACATATCAATGAACTGAATGTACAAATATCATTGTCGGAAAATATAATTAAAAATTATAGTGACATAATTGTCGCTTTTTTCAAAGATTACGTCAGTCTTCAAGGTATTATATAACACATTAAGAGTCTATTACGCTGTACTGTTCGGCTCGCTCTCAGGGGTCGGTTAAAGCGGGTGCGTGGCCGAAGAAAATATATATTATACTAGCGTGTACCAGCGACTTCGTTCGCGTCGAATTAATCATTTGTAATGGTGATGATAAAGCAAAGCAAGAATTTCCATTAACATACATACTGGATAAAATTTTCTCACATTTATGTCAGCATGAGAAAAAACAATATGGCGATATTATTATATAACTTGGTAATATTTGAGGGGTAGTTTCATCTCGTTGGAATTTGACTTTCGAAAAATCTGTTGAAAAATAAGCTTTTTACGTCAAGCAGTTTAAGCAGAATCGTGGTTAAGAAATTACCCAACTTTTTAGAACACCCTGTATGATTTTTTAAAAAATTTCAAAATAAGTAAAAAAACAAATAAATTATGCTTGTCCAAGCGTTTTCTCGAAAGACTAACCGTTTTTTAAATAACAAATATTGTAATATTTGAGGGGCGTTTTCACCCTCTTGGAATTTGAGATTCGAGAAACCCCTCCTTATCGAACCTCTACACCCCACAGTGAATCCGTTTGCCAAAACTCAGCTTTAAACGTTCAGCCATTTTAGTCATGTTTTATGAAACACCCTGTATAAATTTATCTTAACTCTTAAAAAAATATTAAAATATGTAAAACAACAAAATAAAATATACGTGTTTAAGAGTTTTTTCCGAAAAACTCACCGGTTTTAAATAAAAAAAAATTTTAATATTTGAGGGATAGTTTCACCCCCTTAGAATTCTAGTTTCGAAAAATCCCTTCTTATCGAACCTCTACACCCTAAAGTCAATCTGTTTTCCAAAAATCAGCTTTTTACGACAAGCGCTTTAAGCAGGATCGTGATTAATCAATGACCAGATGTTTCGAAACACCCTGTATACATTTTTAAAAATTTGTAATGTTGTAATATTTGAGGGGTTACCCTCTTGGGAACTGGAATTTCGAAAAATCCCTTCTTCAGCAGGATCGTGATTAATCAGTATGTCAGTCACTTAAGGATTTTATATATTAGTATAGATTTCATCCATACAGTACACTTCGTCCCAGGGACGTACATTTTATGTCCATTTTACGTCGGTACGTCCTGGGACCAATTAGGGACGTACTATGGTACGTACAAAAGTATACGTACATAGTAGGACTTCACTACGGACGTACATGCGAGTACGTACTACGGACGTTCATGCGAGTACGTACTAAATACGTATGTATCTTGAAAATTTTTGACAACGCATTACAAAATGTTATTTAATTTTATATCATGACTGGACTATTTTGGTCAGATATACCCAATAATAATGAATGGACTGGATCAGTGGATCTTTTCTAGGCTAACGTTAATTCAAGTCACTCTAACCTACCTCTACTTCTTTTATTAATAAATCTAACCCGACCGCTATAAAAATGATTTCCTAAATTATCCAATGACCATAATGCATGACAGCCTTTGAAGAAATCTGATGGGTTAAAAATGCAATATATTATGCAATCAAGCCTAACAGGAAAATTATGCAGTCCTATGTTTAAATTTCCCGCTAAGTTATTCGTTCACATTCGAGTCTTGTCGGAATCGGAAGTCGGGAGGTTTCTAATGACGTTTTCGATTGGCAGAGCTAGAGCGCACGTGCGCACTCAGTGTATTTCCATCTTTTATTAATCAACGTAAAAAATAAAAACAACAATACACTGAGTGCGCACCTACTCCGATCCAGTTTTCGATTGTGTTGTGTCACGGTGGCCGTAGGTTGTTTGGCTTCTGCCTTGTTTTCTTTTGTCGTTGCCTTCGTTGCTCGTTGTTTCAAGATAAGTTAAAGTGTAATATAATGTGGCGCAAAGATACTTCTAGCAAATATTACAAAAGGGCAAATGTTCAAATTAAGCGGTTTGAAAGAGCTGTTCAAGAGAGGCTCCATACCCTAATCAAAATAGACAGCCTGCTTCATTTAATCAGGCATCTTTCCTTCAATCTTGTAATGATCAACATAGCACATCAGATGTTTCAGTTCTTGATTTACAGTCTGAAGATTCTCTGCCACATTTTATCAATAGCGAAACTGAAACAGATAACCCTCGAGATAACTTATGTTGTGTATCTGAAAGTGGGGAATCATCAGATGAATTACATGACACTGCCACATCTAATGTGACTATTTCTCCTAGCACAGTCACAACCTCGAATGATTGAGAATCGGCTCATTCAATTTTTTAAAAACAGAGGCAAGAATTAGATATTTGAATACTTAGTTTTCTTTTTGTATTTTTTAGTTAGAAGCAGTTCGAGAATAAAAAAAATAAAATATCTATCAAGATCCAAAAAAGACAGAGTGCGCTAAGGGTGTAGTTGCCGGACCGAAGCCAGACTCACGGGTGTATCAAGACATAAGGAATGACCCTGTACCTGAGTTTTTATATTATTAAATATTTTAAGCTGACTTTCATTGAATTATTTCTAATTAAATTCCTAGGTCGTATACGCCGTTGAAAAATATACGTCCATAGTACGTACATTGTATGTCCATAGTACGTACATTGTACGTACTTTCGATCAGTTTACATCCAGTTTTGGTCCGGAACAAAACATAAAATGTACGTACCTGGAATGTACGTACATGCGACCTACATAGTACGTACTTTACCACATCCCAGGGACGTACCGGGGACGTACATTTTCCAACGCTTTGTACGTCCCATAACTTACTAATTTTATTTAAATACATAACATACTAATACGTACATAGTCCGTACCGTAGCTGTATGGGCAGAAATCTGCCTAAGGCTTAACCCGATCTTGTCGTGTTAAGCCACACGTGCTTTGATTAAGGCTTGATTAAGGTTTGCAGAGCTTCAGCATTTGCCATCAAATAGCGAGCAATTTGTTACAAAACCATATAAATTATACCGGGTGCGTCTCAAAAGTGGCTCACCCCTATTACTTTTTTATTTTTTTTTCAGTTAAAAAACGATATTTGGTGTGTTAGTATATGACATAAATTAGGATTGAGGTATTCAATTGTTTTCGGTCACTTCCTGTTTCACCGTAAACGACTAGAAGTTTTGATTTTTAAATGGCACCCTAGGTATTTTTTTACTTCATTCTATAGAAAATAACACTCTGAATAGAATGACATATTATATGTCAACTTTTGACATTTTTACATATGGTTATTTATTTGAAACTATAACATGCGGTTCGTAGCGAAAATTTGACACGAAATACCAAGTGTTTGGTATTAAATTATTCGTAAAAATGCTTTTTCCAAATATGATAATGAGCCACCTTCGATCCATTTGAAAAAATTGAGATATGATTAAAAATACGATTTGGGCATCTTTTAACCGGCCGGGACAAGACATTAAAAACCGAGCTAAAAACATTAGAATTAGGTTTTAACATAGCCATGGCTCTCTAGATTGAAATTTAAAATACTATTTTTTATTAAGCGAGAATGTCAAAAGTTGACATAGGATATGTCATATTCTATTTAGAATATCATTTTTTATCGAATAAAATAAAAAAATACCGAGGGTGCCATTTAAAAATCAAAAGTTGTAGTCATTTCCGGTGAAACAGAAAGTGACCAAAAACAGTTAAACACGTCAATCAATCCCAATTTATGTCATATACTAACATACCAAATCTCGTTTTTTTATCTGAATTTATTTATCGTATGGCTCATATACATGCAAGAAAACCAGACACTTAAACATAGACATAAAATAAACTACAATGTAAATGAAAACATTACAATGTAAATATAAAAAAAAACAAGTATAATATAAAAAGACAACATAAAAAACGTATTTACGAACACTATATATTAACATCTAGATGCCCGATCCATTCCAAAGCTGATGGAGAAGCCTCCAGAAAGTCCCTCCAGTCTTCACCATAAGCGCGTAGGTTGCACTCTCTAGTTATGTGATGGATGGTTTGGTGAGGGGATCCGCAATCACATTCTGGGGAAGGTATTTTTCCCCACTTATAAAGGGAATCCGCACATCTTCCATGGCCAGAGCGTATCCTATTCAAAGTTGACCATGTTTTCCGGTTTAGATGGGTACCCGCTGTCTGGCAATAGTTATGTTTGAACCAGGAATATAGGTGCGCATCGACCATTTCTCTCCATAACTGAAGCCACTGTTCTCGAGAATTGTAATTACTGCTTTTTAGTTGTTCAGCTGTTCGCAAAGGTGGATTCCTCGACTTAAGTCTATTCACCTGTAAAGCAGGAAGTGTTTTATGAACAGGTAGCGTTGGGGTAGCTATTATTTTATCAAATTCTCTAAGAAGAGCCCCGTTTCTGCGTAGATTTGGAGGTAGGATGTTACTCAGAACTGGAAGCCAGTAACTAGGGGTGCATCTGATTGTCCCTGTAATCAGCCGCATGGTGTTGTTCAGTTGTCTGTCTACGAGATTTGTGTGGTGGCTATTCAACCACAGGGGTGCACAATACTCTGCCACACTGAATACCAGACCAAGGGCGGAGATCCGAAGTATTGTTGCTTTTGCACCCCACGAAGTACCACAAAGTTTTTGTATAATGTTGTTTCGTGTTCTGATTTTCCCAGCAACATTTTCTAGGTGTTTTCTTCGAAATGAGAGTGTACGGTCTAGAGTAATCCCCAGATATTTTGGATATTTGTTATTACTCAGAGTGGTGCTACCAAACTGGACGCTTATTTCAGTATTCGCCAGCTTGTTATTAAGATGGAAGGTAGCCACTTCTGTCTTATTTGCATTGGGTTGAAGTCTCCATTTTATAAAATAGGCATTCAAGGATGCGAGATCCTTTGTAAGCGTTTCTTGGGTTTGATATAGCGATTCATATTCCGTTGCTATGGCTATATCGTCTCGTAAAACAAAATTTTCTAGATTGCGTATCTGGTAGGTCAGAGATATATAAGTTGAATAAGAGAGGGGCGAGAACGGAGCCTTGGGGTAAGCCGTTGTTAAGTTTTTTAGGTTTACTCGTGCTCTCTCCCTGAAATACTTGGATATATCGGTTACTTAGGATGTTGTTGATAACTCGAGCTATAGTTTGACAAGGAAGTGCTTTAAGTAATTAATAAACCATACCATCTCTCCAGACTGTGTCGTAAGCGGCTGTTAAATCGACAAAAGCTATGGAGGTTTTAAGCTTAAGTTGGAAATTTTCTTCAATGTGAAATGTAAGTGCTAGGACTTGGTCACAGCAACTGCGTTTAGGAATGAAACCTGCCTGTTCAACTGGAATATGGTCTAAGATACTATCCTTTATTCTATTGAAAATAAGTCGTTCTAGGAGCTTATAGGTACAACTAAGAAGGGCTATGGGTCGATAATTCTGAGGTTGATCTTTAGATTTTCCTGGTTTTAACACAGCTATTATTTTAGTTTTCTTTAATTCCTTTGGAATGTTGCCGGTTGATAAAATTCTCGAGAAGAAACTACAAAGCCACTTGAGGGCAGGGTTTCCAGCGTAAATAAGGAATTCTGGATGAATGTTGTCATATCCAGGAGCTTTGTTCGGCTTGATGTCTTTAATAGCTGTGACTATAGCTTCAATTTCGAAGGGCTGTGAATATTCCGAGATATGGGGAGTGGTTGTTCTTAACTCCTTCAATTTCCTCTTAATCTCAATTGTGTGCTCCTTATCACGTCGAGACCTAGATGTTTCAGCTATATAATTTGCAATTTGATTAGCTGATATTTGAGAGCTTGGCCTATTTTGTCTTGTTGAACCTCCTAAATTACGTAGAAGGGTGGGTCCAGGCCTTCCTACTAGATCGATGGAAGTCTGCGTTTTCCACTGTTTCAATCCAGCGGTCTCTTCTAGCAGTGTCTAGACTATGGAGGAGGTTATCTGCAACTTCTTGATCTCCGTTCTCTTTGAATTCCTCGTATAGATGTTCACTGTGTTAGTTCCAGCCCGGTATGTATTCTTTTCTATACCCGCTAGGAATGTATTTATTCGCTGCTGAAATTACGGCCCCGATGAAACGATTATAGTTTTCTGGTTCAGGTGGTATAAAGCGGATACATTGGTCTAATTTTTGTGCATATTGGTCCCAATTAGATTTCTTAAAGTTCCATCTAGGACGAGGTGTGGATCTGACCACAGGGATTGATACACCCACATTCAGGATCACTGGCCTATGTTGGCTGTGGGGAAAGTCACCGGCAACTTTTCTTTCGACTGGCAACGGAACGCCGTTATGGTTACTAGTAACAAAGCAGAGGTCTGGATCTTTTATCTGAAAAAAGTAAGAGACATAGGGGTGAGCCACTTTTGAGACGCACCCGGTATATCACTGTAATCACAAAACTTCAATCTATTTCCGTATTGTAACGGAATTTTAAATTGTGTCTTTATTTTCGAGAAAATTTAGTCCAAACATAAGAAATATTTTGTTGATGTTTTTCCTTCTTCATTAGTGTAAAAATACCTAGCCCAATATTTTACATAAAACGTTAAATGCCGAACGCTTATTTTGTTACATTTTCGAACTAGCGAAATGGACTCTTAACTTGAACTCCCAGAACTTGATCACGTTGCTTGAGACGAAGATCCATAATCAAGTAATTTTCGCCGAACGAAGTAATCCATAATCAAGTAATTTCGAAGAACGAAACCAAGATGAATGGTTCTAAAGAATAGAAACACATTCCCGAAAATCACTTTTTTTTCTCATCTTAAGGAGGGAGGAGTAACATACATGAAAATAGCTGCCTAGACTTAGAAATGCGCTTATTAAATGCTCTCAATCATATAAAACTGTAAGGTCTCGTAAGAGCACCGTTTCGCTATTTGTATTTGCCAGTATTACGTTGTATTTTAACAAAGTATGTTTTTTAAACAGCATTCGTCGTTCAACTTATTTAATTCGCTGCTTCAGTCACATAATGATGACTGAGCGACTGAAAGAGAAGCCTTAACAAGAAGCCTACTTTAAATTCCAAACATAATGTGCTATACCGTTTTTTACATTACACAACCCAGCCACACCGTGGAAACTAAAAATTTAAGTAATCTGAATTGAAATGTGTAGGAAATAACAGAAATAACCATGTCAGAGGTTTGATTTCTAATTAACCCGTTTATTTTAGTTAGTGGCTAATCGGTAGTGCTGAAAATATTTTAGCTAAATGATCTCTATCTCGGTCCCAAATAACCTTAATATTAATTAAAATCTTGATCAAAAAAGATCGCCGTTATTTTATATGTAAATTATATGATGAGTGATATGAATCCTCATTTCCAAGTATGTTTAAATAAAATGTAAAAAGTATCACTAATTAGTCTTATAAATCATATTTCCATAGTTTAGTAAAAGGACTTTTATACCTAGAATAAAATAATTTTGATTTACGCACAGAATATGCTTGTTCTATTTTCCGCAATATTTTATTAAATCTGTTTTTTATAAATGCAAATTAATAAATAAACATAAGATCTAATGAACTAAATATTGATTACTTGATCCTTCAACAGCTTTTCTTTCTTGCAATTGCCTTTCAAACCTTTGCTTATTTCGTTCATATACGCCTCGTAATTCAGCACCTTTTTCTGCAGAGAGGGCCCTACCTCTGTCTTGAGTTATAATGCCCACTGGATAGTCGAAAGCATAAAAGAATCCTAAAGGTGGACCTGTAGATTCTTCGTTATCTTGAGGAACGTATTTACCTTCATTGTCATATGCATGAGCACTATTTTCAACTTTGTGCTGATTGGTAGATTCTTGGCTAAATTGAGGACCTATAATAAATAGTGATTCAGCAGAATTTTCGAAATAATATATTAACTTACTTTGAGTTTTATCCTCTCTTTGACTTTTTATTGATAAGGGTCCACTAGCATACTGACCATCTTCATTATAAGGGCTTCTGTATATTAAAAAATATATGAAATCACACATTAATTAAAAAATACTTAACTTACTTCACAGGATGGCTATTTCTTTCAGCTTCCTCATGCCAGCGTTTTAAAAACGCTTCCTTGGCAATTTTGACTTCAGGAGAATCATCAACTTGTGCTGGTAAAATTTGTGGTACGTTATCAACTTGATGAAAACCGTTACCGTTATCCCAATATTCTACCTAAAAATAATTGAAATGAAATAGAATATGAACATGTTCGAATACATGTCTGTAGAAAACGATGATCATAGTGATTTGGCTATTGGTTTGGGCAAAACAATAAAACACTGCTTCAAATTTAAATACCTTGGACTAACTCTTTCCTCAGATGGCAAAATTAATGAGGTTAAATCCAATAAAATTGGACAGGGAAAAAATTATTAGGGAATTAAACTCTCTTCTTTGGAGCGATAGAATATCAAGAAGAACGAAACAGATGATGTACAACTCTATTTTTGAATCTGTTTGTACCTACGGATCCGCGACGTGGGAACTCACAAGAAGAAACAAAGATAGACTGCTTGCACTTGAAATGGACTATTGAAGGCGTAAGAACTCTCTCATCTCGCCTAGAACACGTAAGAAATGTTTGTATAAGAGAGGAGATGCAAGTAAATGGTACTTGGATACTTGGATACTACATCTTGGATACCATAGAATTCAAGCGATTGCTATGGCTTGGCCACCTCCAAAGAATGGAAGATTTAAGAATACCCAAGAGAGTATGGGACTGGATCCCAGTAGAGAGGAGAAAACGAGGAAGACCAGCAAGAACATGGCAGGATGATGTACAGGAAGCCATGCTCGAAAGACACCTGAGAAATGGCGACTGGTGAGACCGGAATTTATGGAAGTCGAGAAGTGGGACTAGTCGTAGAAACATCCGCCTGTATGTATATATATTGTCGCCTAATTACTTAAATATAGGCCAACTTGGGTTTACATCAAATTGGGAAAAATCATGTAAAATATAACTCCAGTAAACCAATTTAATGTAGATCCAAGGGAATCTTTCACGTATGTTCTTATAGTAAACATTGTTAATTAAAACAATTAAAGTCAGGTCGATGTAGCGTGATGTTTCAAGGCAAGCTCGTACTAAACATCGGTGCTGGAAATATACAAAGAAAACTTTTGAGCACGCACCCGCCGATGATTGGGACGAGCGGACAAATATAAAAGGGTATGCTGAAGACAGGGAAGAGGGGAGTTAGTTGGTTAGTCCGTTGCAGTCCAATGTTCAGTCACTTGGCCAGTCAGTTGGCTAGTCAGAACCAGTAGAAGACAGCGAAGAATGAAGATATTCCTGTAAGTACCTTCTTTGAGTATACCATATATTGAGTCTTGACAATATAAATAGAATATGAGCTCTACTTGATTTTTATGGACTAACCTTAATTTCCTGACCTGCTCCATTGACGTAGTTATATGAACCCTTTAAATCTCCGCTGGGTTTCTTTTGTTCATTTTTTGCAATATCAGGAACTTGGTAACCATATAAATATCCTCCTAGTCCATCTTGTCCATGATACTGCTTTGCTAAATATATGTCCTCCAATACATTGTGAGATTCTTGTCCTAAACATTTAAAAGATTTAATAATATAAAAAACCATATGAAAAATATATTTTCTTACCTAGATATCGTACAGCTGGAACATCAGAGTCAATTTTAGGGGCGTAATTTAACGTCTGGTCTTGTTTATCGATAAGATTCTGAGCATCATTAGGTTCTAAATCTACTAAACGTATTTCTTCTGTATTGTACTTTTGTAAAAGTTGAAGGATACATATCTGGAATGAAAAAAATAGAAAATATAAATGACACTTGCATAACTAAGTCGTCGCATCAGTATCTAAATCGTATATAAAAATTGCTAACTTCACTCGTAATATAATTTAAAATTCTCGTGTCACAGTTTGTACTCACACCATACTCCTCCGAAACGGCTTAACCGATTTTGATGAAATTTTATATGCATATTCAGTAGAGCTGAGACTAGGTTGTTATTTATTTTTTATTTTTGGTGGCGCAAGGGGTATTGAAGAGATACATATAGCCTAGCTTATCCAAAAGTCAACCTCACCTTCACGTGGTGCACTCTGTTTACACAAACGAGACTCTAACGTCCGAGTATACGCGGTATGACTTTATACAATCCTCAGACCTACCATCTTTCTGGGGAAGAGTATTAAACTACACCTAGCCGGCCGAGAACGTAGCACAAGGGAGCTATCGTCGCGGTCCTTACTGTACCATAGCCATCCCGTGCTACAGTTGCAGCCAAAACTGTGCGGAAGTGTAACAGCCACAGTTAAACATTTTTCACGCAGCTAACACACATCAATGATTGAATATTCGAATGGAACAAAATCATCATCTGGAGGTAAAATATCCCCTCAATCAGATCTCCGGGAGGGGATACCTACTCGAGCGTATCATCGGAGAAACAAAAAACATCAATATTTCACGTTTGCGGCGTGAAACGTCCGCACTCTACTGGACAAGATAAATTCAAATCGACCAGAGAGAAGAATAGCACTGGTATGACAGGAACTCCACCGATTAAATATAGATGTTGCCGCTCTTAGCAAAACCCACTTTGCGGATGAAGATAGTCTCACTGAGGAGCATTACACCTTCTTTTGGAAGGGTCACCCCGCAACACAGGAGAATTCATGGCGTAGGCATCGCAATCAAAAACGAAATCGCCACCAAATTAACAGAGGTACCTATTGGTGTCTCCGAACGTCTTATGACCCTAAGGTACCCCATATTAAACAAAACTTATTATCTGACAAATGAATCTAAAACAGCGGAAGGAATTCGGACAAAAAAAAGTCGATGTTGTCACGTTTAATTATAGAAAAGCAAAGTTGCTCGATATTACCTATAAATTGTAAAATATATTTTAGTTCATTTCAGCATACATAATTATATATATGCTAATATGTTGACGTAGTTCTTATTGTAATAATGTATATTTATCTAATTAACAGTTTTCGTTCATTCTGACTATTATAAAAGGTAAAGTATTTCCTTAAGATAATGTCCGCTTAGGGTAAGCTGGCAACGCTGACAAAATTCATCATGGCATCCCGGATTCAACCAGTCTGATTGGTCGAGATTGTCGCACGTCTTGCCGCCGTTACCCACAACTTTATGCCCCTCTCTAGGAATAGTAGAAACAGTCACTACTATTGAAAAATCCAGTGGCGGGGTTATTGTATTGTGTTTTATATCTTTAACTTGATTTGTGTTTATTATAATTAGTACACGCGTTTTAACAAATA
Source organism: Sitophilus oryzae (assembly GCF_002938485.1). Taxonomy (NCBI): domain Eukaryota; kingdom Metazoa; phylum Arthropoda; class Insecta; order Coleoptera; family Curculionidae; genus Sitophilus; species Sitophilus oryzae. Next base: position 4,098,740 of record NW_022147237.1, on the reverse strand, counting down.
TTACTATATTTGGCAAATGACTAAACAAAATGTAGGTACATTTAAAGTAAAATAATATTATAAACTTTACTGGAAAATATTATAAAAATTCCTGATATATTTTTATGAAACACCACACGCTCGTGGATATTTTATAAATGAAATCGGTCATGATTTTAGAAAATTGCGATCCCCTCACCGTTGCCCCGTTGTTTCAGATCCGTTTGTCAGACTGTACGTCAACATCATTAGTGCCTACGCTCACACCCTAGACGCTAAAATTGATTATAACGATAATTTACCAAGCTCTACAAAATGCTCTCCAACGAATTCCAAAGCACGAACGAAATCATCTTACGTACCTGGAAACATCCCAGATCAGGCCACTGGCATCAATTGGACCACGTAATCGTTCGAAGTTCGACGCATCTAAAAGATGTCAGACTCACAAAAGAATAGATGAATAGATGCCGAATGCGGCATTGGACCACCGACTTTTAGTTTCAAAAATGAAAACCCAGTTAAAACCCAAACATCCACACTGTAAAAAGCAAAACAACATGACCAGATTGAACGTACGGGGTCTAGAGAACAACAATACCGCCGACGCCCTCTGTGAAGCCACCAAATAATCACTTCCACCGATAATTTCAATCTCTTTCTTGGAAGCTGAACAAGGCTGAACACAATTAAGGGATGCGATTCATAAAACCAGCGAAGCAGTACTGGGAAAGTCGAACAAAAAGAAACAACCAGATTGGTTTAACGAATATCAACCGCATATACAGGCTTTGTTGGAACAAAAGCATAGAGCACACCTTGTAGTCACTGCAAATCGACACAATCCAAGACTGGTAGACAACTTTAAAGCAGGCAACAACAAGCTTCGAAGAGAATTGCGCCAACTAAAAGATAACTGGTAGTCACAAAAAGCGAATCAGATTCAAGAATATGTCACGCATCACGTTTCATCAAATTTTTCGAAGCTGTAAAAGAATTATACGGTCCAACCAAGAAGGTAAGCTGCCCAATCATGGAACAATATGGCGAACTTCTAAAAGAGGAAGAACAAATCAGAAATCGCTGGAAAGAGCATTACAGCCATATCCTTAACCAAGAAAACAACCCCAATATGGAAGCACTACACACAATACCTCAGTATAACAGTCTCAATGTATTAGACATCCCAATAACAGAACAGGAAATAAAGGCCTCCATAAAACAGCTTAAAAACAACAAATCAGCTGGCTGTGACGAGATTCCGGCGGAAATCTATAAATATCCAAGTAAAGAACTTATTGGTCATCTTAAGGCTCTCTTCGATGTCATATGGAAAAACTTTTGCAACGCGAATATAGTGAATATATTTAAGAACAAAGGAAGTGCATCAGACTGCGGAAATTACCTGGGAATTTCACTATTGGCTATCGGAGGAAAAATTCTTGCAAAAATTATGTCAAACCACCTGCACCCATATATAGAAAAAAATCCTTCCAAAATCGCAAACGGGTTTTCTCACCAATTGCAGCACCGTCAATTCCATATTTTTCATCCGCCGACTACAGGAAAAAGTAAAAGAGCAGCAGTCTAAACTTTATGCTGCATTCATAGATCTAACAAAAGCCTTCAACTCTCTGAACACAGATGCACTTTGGGTAATTATAAAAAAGTTCCGAGTACCCAACAAATTTCTTACATTGTGTACAAGCCTCCATAACAACAAGTTAACAACCCATCGTGGATCACTGACGATCCCTTCCTAACAAATACAGGAGTTAGTCAGGGATGTGTTTTAGCGCTTCTCCTATTCAACATATTCATGGCAGCACTCTCCATTATAGTGGACAGCAAACTGCAGGAGAGAAGATTGGGCATTAAATACAGATACGACGGCGGTCTGTTCAACATAAAAAGACTCAGCGCAAAAACACGTACAAAATTCATCACAGAACATGTTGGACACATATACCTGGGCATACGAAGCTTTGGGCCTTAAGCTCAACATCGATAAAACCAAAATCATGTGCACTTCCCCGGAAGATCACAACAATGCTATAAAAATCGGAGAGGAGCTATTGGAATATGTAGCCGAATTTAATTACCTCGGCAGTTTGATTTCGGAAAAGGTCAATATGGACTCTGAAATTCAGCACAGGATTAGCAGCGCATCAAGAGAATTTTGGAAATTAAAAGACAGAGTTTTTTACAATCATGACTTGAGTACAAAAGAGAAACTTGCAGTATACCGAGCAATTATAATACCCACCATGTTATATGGGAGCGAAACCTGGGCAACGTACCGCCGGCAACATGCATTAAACAAGTTGCAACAGAACCTTAGACAACTCTTAAGAATCCGGTGGTTCTATCATGTCTCAAAAGTATCGGTCCTCGAAAAAGCTAACTGCGAGAGTATTGGAGTCACGGCCTGGTCACGTATGCAGAATGCAAGAAAACCGCATACCAAAATCTCTGCTTTACGGTGAGCTTGCAGACGGTAAGAGGAGGCCGGGTGGACAACTGAAAAGGTACAAGGACATTTTCCACGAAAACTTAAAGTTGATTAAGATGTAGAATGAGTGGGAAGAAGCAGCTCACGATAGAACTCAATGGAGAAGAATTGTAAACTCACTTAACAGCGATAACCAAAAAGTAAAGAAGCAACAAAGCAATGAGATTTTTGAATGTCCGGAGTACGGTAGGCAGATAACATCACATATCGGGCTTTTCAGTCACAGAAAAACTCATAAAAGAAAAAGCCTTGCGTGACCTTCTTCTGATGCGTGTCGAATACTCGTCAGCTAGTAATGGCAGTATGTAGTATGTATTTATTTTTTATACCCCTAACTGATAAGGGTGGTCCACCCCATTTTCTTATTTTTTGGACAATTGTTTTTTTATTTAAACTGGCTCATTTAAGCTAACATAAATTGTTTTGTCAGTTAAATTTCAGTTTCAGAATCTCAGATTGGGGGAATCCTACTTGAGAATATGATCCCATCCCATCAAAAACATTGAATGTAAAAAAATGTCAAGTCTCGCAACACAATTTTTCCATTATAAAATGTTGTGAGATCTCATGTAAAACCAAGTCAGTTTATTTTATTTAGTCTCTCTTTAAGCACCTATTCAACAATTTTGTTATAAATTATTAGTATCAATATTAGTCATCTTTATTTCTGTAATAATTATAATGAATTATAAAGTAGAATGTAGAATCTTTAGGAGGGGTGTTAATCACCGCGACCTTACCGCGTGTTTCACTTTTTTTAGTTATAACGAGTTATAACTCATCATAGAGTCTCATGGCTTTAACAAAAGCCATCAGTGTCTGAGACGGCTCCACAGAGGCCACCTTTGAATTATATATAATATCTTGAATAATTATAATGACTTGAAATAGTAGAATAATCTACTATTTCGATTACTAAGTAAATCTAAACAGTGCACTTAAGAATAAAGTTTTTTAGTTAGTATAGAATACTATATCTTACGATTGCCAAGTCATTATAATTATTATAGAAATAAAGATGATTAATATTGATACTAACAATTTTCAACAAAATTGTTGAATAGGTGCTTTAAGAGAGATTAAATAAATTAAACTGACTTGGTTTTACATGAGATCTCACAACTTTTTATAGTTGAAGAATTGTGTTGTGAGACTTGGCATTCTTTTACATTCTATGTTTTTGATGGGATCTCATTTCTATTTGTAGGTTATCTTCCTTTTTTTTTCGGGTAATATATAATTAAATAATAATATTCAAAATAATAAAAAAAGAAAAAAAAGTAAAAAGAAGTTTGACTAGCAATAATTCAATAACTCTGAATTATCGTATAAAATCAGATAATACCAATTGAATTAATTCTGGTTTTCTAACGACTTGTGTTTCCGACTTTCGTTATAACTCAAATATCAACTTTAAAAATATTCAATTAACCTAACCTAACCAATGCTTATTCAAAATTATTTTTTTGTCAATTTTACACATATTTTATTTTTTTATCTCGAAAACTATAAGAGATAGGTATAGGTTAGTATAATAGAAAAATTTTAAGATATGAGAGTAGTTGTAGTGCGACCTGGTTACCCAACAATTGTTTGTTTAATATTTCATTAATTATTGCAACAACAAAAGCATAGCATACCATCTTTTGTAACTAGGTTAGCTAATTCGAATAAATGTATTCAAAGGGTGAACATGTGTTTGATTTTTCCCGTATTGGAATGAGACGACATCACATGGCGATCCTGCCTAAGGGCTTTAATTTAAATAATTTAAATAAGTTTAGTTAAACAGTATAGTCAAAAGTGAATGTGAAAAAGTGAAAATAGTAAAACAAAATAAACTAGTTTACCATGGGAAAGACAAATTCTAAACATTCGGAACTAACCGATAATGGTGTGGTCAACTCCAACTTCATCGTAGAACAGGAGAGCATACAAGTGCCAACAGATGTTCGAGTACTACTGTACATTGTAGTAGCAGTTGTGGTAATATTACTTCTACTAAAATTACATAAAGCGTATCGAAGGGGGTTCCGGAAGAACTTATCCAGAAGTATGGCCCTTCGAACCCAAGCAGCAGTAGATGTTTAGTGCGAGCAGTACTTATTGATGGACAGTGTTGATGGTATGTGAATATACAATTTTTTGCGTTGTTTTTATAGCCTTTATTTAACATTTATACTCGGTGTGAACGTTTTATTTTTATTTTTTACATGAAATTACATGAATTTATTTCAATATGAAAATTCTTACGTATATTTAATTATTACCTACACACAAAAAAACTTCACTATTTTAACCAAAAATGTACAACATTTTTTATTTTTTTAATTAAAAAGAAAGAAATTCTATTAGTTATGAATTAATTAATTACTTACTCTTACTCTTATATAATTTATGTCTGATCATTGGGAAGGGATCCTTGCCAAGCTACTAACTTTAAGTAATCTCGTTAGAAACGAATCAAAACGCGTTCTTAAAAAAAAATACCTAAGTGTGATACAATTAAAAATGAAGTCCAAGCTAATTTGTTGTAAAATTTTAATAATTTTATTAAATTAGTACGATTTGTTTATCCATCACTTAATAAAGAACAGGACATTACAATTAAAAAACTTTTTACTTCGTTGAGAGATATAGTCATAAGATCATATCAGGTTTTAAAAGTACCCTACAAAGTTCCAACTTCGTATTTGGAATATATAAATCTAGAAATGTTTGACGAAGAATTCGAGGAAAGTGAAGATAAAGAAGAGTCCTCTGAATCAGAGGCAATCCCAGAACAAAATATTCCTAAAATAAAACTTGAAAACATGGCCATGTCAAAAACAGAATTTTTCAATTTTGCGAGTAAAATTTTTCCCAACGAATTTGATGGTTCTCCAAGTAAATTACAGTCCGTTATAGACGCCTTAAATTTACTGCGCGTAAATTGCGAAAACCACGAAAATAATGCGGTGGCCTATGTGAAAACAAGACTGGTTGAAAAAGCACATATTAATATTACCATAATTAATAAGCTACGATACCATAATAATAAGGATACCATAATTAATAAGCTACGAACACGCATTAAAACAGAAAGTTTTCATATGGTAACAGCAAAAATACTTTCTTTAAAACAGCAACATAAAGATTCCACAAGATATGCCACAGAGATTGAAGCTCTAGTAGAAACCCTGAAAAGAGCCTATGTAAATGAAGGAGTGCCCATAGCAGTAGCTGAATCCTATACGACAAATACGACAGTCAAAGCTCTAAGAACAAACAGCAATTCCGAGAAAGTAAAACTAATAATGGAGGCTGGTAATTTCACCAACTGCGAGGAAGCAATCTCTAAATTTATAACTATTAGTGGAGATACTACGCCAGATACTAGCACAATTTTTTATACAAAAAATCAGCGTTTCAGAGCTGGAAACAGGCATCATAGAGGACACTACTCAAGAAACTATGCTAATAATAATAATAGCGACAATCTACCCACCCAGAGATATTTAAAAGCAAATCAACAGTACCATAATCATCATGGTCAATATAATAGAGGTCGAGGAAACTCTAGACCTAATCATAGAGGACACTTTCCTAGATATGTCAGGTATTACACTCAGGAAGAGTCGGGAAACGTACAGGACCCCAGACAGGTCTACTGGGGTCGCTATAAAAATATTCCATATGGACCTATCGCTTTCGAACTTTGTTGTAGGTAGTCGAAACCAGCATGACAGATAATCGCAAAATTACTTTATTAGTTGATACACGTGCGGATATATTGTCAAGAGCAAGAATTTAAGTATTTATCATTAAAATAAACCACCCAGTATATTAAATAAAATATATTTCTATAAACATAATATTTGCACAATGAAAATTAAACTAGAACAAGTTGACGTCATACTAAGATCTGAAGGTGAACTTTGTTTAATTCTTATTGTTGTAAATATCAATATGGGAGAATAATTAAAAAGTAAATCAGAGGAGAGTCGAGGGCTCTCTCGGGGAGAACGAATGAAGAAGTCATGCTGTTCAGTTGAGTTGAGTTCTCCAAGTATCATAATGACAGTAAAGTAAGTTTATATTTTTTATATATTTTCTCTAAGTATATTTTATTGGTCAAAAGGTATTCTGCTTGACATTTCTCCTACCTAAATTAATGTATTTAATTCTTTAATAAATTTATATTTTGTTTTTATATATATTGATTGTTTTAATGATCTTCGATACCTAAAACGTCCCTAGCCGCAACCCTCTAAAACGGGGTCGCGACAATATCTTTATTTAAAAATTTTAAAATATCTCCAAAACAATTTATTAATAAATATAACATAAGCAATATTAAAGGTATTAGAGATGGCTCGACAAGTTCATTACCGCACGCCGTACTCAAAAACAAACGAAATAAATTGTGAAGTCAACAAATTGCTGGAAAATGAAATAATCGAACCATCAACAGCGGAATATAATAGTCCGATTTTATTAGTACCTAAAAAATCAACTGATGACCAAAATAAATGGCGATTAGTCATTGACTATAGACAGGTAAACAAGAAACTAATTGCAGACAAGTTTCCTTTACCTAGAATAGATAACATCCTTGATCAAATAGGTAGACCAAAATATTTCTCAACGTTGGACTTAAAAGCCGGATTCCATCAGATCTCTTTGGAAAAGAACTCCAGGGATATCACGACATTCAGTACAAATAATGGCTCGTATAGATTTACTAGATTACCATTTGGACTAAAGGTTAGCCCAAACAGCTTCCAAAGATGATGTCGATAGCATTTGCTGGAATTACATCGTTTTAGGCTGTTCAAAAAATCATCACTTGCAAAATTTGAGGAAGGTTTTCTATACTTGTAGAAAATACAATTTAAAACTTAAAAAACTCCAAACCAAACCAGAAAAGTGTAATTTTTTCCAAAAGGAGGTCACATTTTTAGGCCACAAAATAACAAGTCATGGCATTTTGCCTGACGATTCAAAGTTTGAAATCATAAACAAATTTCCTACACCGACAAATGCTGACGCGGTAAAACGGTTTGTCGCGTTATGCAATTATTACCGTCGTTTCATTCCAAATTTTGCTAACATTTGTAAACCGCTTAATAAGCTAACTAGGAAAAATATAATTTTTGTTTGGTCACAAGATTGTCAAAATTCTTTTGAATAGTTAAAAACTGCTCTAGTCCAACCTCAAATATTGCAATACCCAGATTTTAACAAACAGTTAATAGTAACAACAGATGCATCAAAAGATGCGTGTGGAGCTGTGTTATCACAAGACTTTAATGGTAAAGATTTACTTATAGCATTTGCATCAAAATCATTCACAAAAAACGAATCCAATAAGGCAACCATTGAACAAGAAATGCTGGCAATCCACTGGGCAATAAATTATTTTAGACCTTATTTGTATGGTATAAAATTTTTGGTTAAATGTGATCATAAGCCGCTAGAATATTTATTTTCGATGAAAAATCCTTCATCAAAGTTAACTCGCATGAGACTCGATTTAGAGGAATATGATTTTGAAGTCGAGTATATCAAAGGGAAAAACAATGTAGGTGCGGACGCACTGTCAAGAATAACAACATCTGATTTAAAAGAAATTTCTAATCAATCGGCTAAAATACTAGCTGTAACAAGATCAATGACTAAAAAACAGGAAAATAAAAACTCTGACACATATGACTCTTCGCAAAATAAAATACTTATTCTACCTAACATTTACGAAACCTTAGACAATAGCAGTATACTTAATTTTTTTTTTAACATTGAAAATGTTTCTGTTATCCTATATAAGGGAGCCCAAATCGAATTAAAATGCTACATTTGCCACACCATGACGTCATATATACAAGGGTATAGGAAATCTCGGCGCAGCGGCGGCAGTCGGCCAGCGCGCGCAAAAACCATTACATCGCTAATTGTTTTTGATATATCTTTATTAGTTTAAAAGCAAAAATATGGGGTTTGCTTTGATACCTTGTCAAGACATAAGCGAAACTTTTAAATTGTTTCTTTTTTCATTTAGGCCTTCGTTTTTCGTTAAATGAAAGTTATATTAAAAAAATCTATTTTTAAACCAAATTTTCGCATGATTGAAATGATTATTCATGTTTAAAGTTTTTTTGGTCATAAGCGCTAATGGAAATGTTTTTTCGTAAATAATTATAAAAAATTACTCCCTACGAAGACTTTATTGTGTACTGGATCAAAAAATAAGTATTTGTTTTCTCTATACGGTGGTATTAATATATCGATTTTTGATGATAGTGCCCTTTTACCCGGTCTAATTTTGTACTACTTTCGGAATAAGGGTCCCCATATCATGCACTGTACTTCCATCCCTGAAAAATTCAGCTTGTGACACCGAAGTGAGAGGTAACGTCAAAATAAGCTTTAATCTACCTACATCATAGGCCAGGTGTAGGTACCCTAGGTATATTCTACCTAGACAGTAGCTGAACTAGCTGACAGTAGTAATTAATTTGTTATCCGATAAGTAGTTGTCATTATAGGTATAAGTTTAATCATCTTATACCTCCTATAACGGTAGGTTTTGGATTTTTCCTGATTGGTTTGTTAAACAAAAATATACTGGGCATATAAATGTCTGTTACAGGTTAATTCGTTAAAGAAATATGTTACACACATATTATCACAATATTATTTTAATAATAATAGTAATGGCTATATTATGTTATAACCTAAGGTTATAACATACACATATGTATTGAATGTACTTATTTTAACCAATGCATTGTTTTGTTTTTTTAATCTGACAAATAAAAAATGTATTATAGTTTTTATTATAAAAAACAGTGATTATACAATTTATTTACACCCCTTACACTGTTTTCTGTAAGGGGTTAACCAGGAGTATATTTCGTAACCTCTTACGATATAAGAGGGCTCACAAAGTGTTTTATTACTTAATGCTTAAAATTTAATAATATATTTGTACATAAAATAAAATAGACTAGAAAGTCAATTAATTAATATTGACGTAATTACTAAACAAGTACAAGATTTTTTTTCTAATTATTTTAGTGTATTTTTAGTCACCTAATTACGAGGGGTAAACCGCAGAGGAATTATGGTGTACACTATGAAGGAATTCTACAGGAATTCCAAGGAATTACGAGGAATTCCAAGGAATTCCATAGGAATTACTAGGAATTCCAATGAATTCCAAGGAATTCCTTAGAAATTTAGAGGAATTCCACAGGAATTAAGAGGAATTACAAGCAACTTTATAAAAAATTAACGAACATTAGTAAACCATGAATACTATAATAGGTAGTATCCGTTTTATAGTTTTTACTATCCGTTTTTCGTTTTCGCTTCCAAAATTTCCCAATATCAAATATCTACAGGTTAGATATTCTTTTAATTTAATATTGTACCCTCGATTATATATCTAAAATATTTTCCAATAGTACGGCCGAACCACCCCCGAGAGATCTAGTTATAACGTTCCCTGATTTCGCCATTTTAAAGAAATCCTCATAAGATTTTTTTATTCAGTACTCCAGAAAGTGTAAAGTTGATTTTTTCATTTCCTCGGAATAATACCTAGGTATATACTATAGGAAAATTAATACAACTTTAGGTGCACTTCATCAATGATACCATGCGTAATCTTATGGAATTTACTGGTGATCGTATTATGACGTGCAACTGAAGTTTTATTAATTTCCTTTCCTATAGATACGAGTATAACTAGGTACCTATCATTTTCAAAAAATCCCGAGAAAAATTAATTTTAATAAGTAAGTGCCGACATATTTCCAGTATTTTTACCTCATGATCCCCTATTGGTCCTAAAATTTAACTAAAAAAACGTAAATCTCGTAATAGTACTTTTTATTGTTAGATCTAGTACTTATAGAGACATTAGACATTTATAAAAATCACCAGAAAATTCATAGCGGAACTGCGAAACCGAGGTGGCAACGCTGGTTCAGACTGAAAGAGTTAACGAGTTCATACCAAGGAATTCCAAGGAAGACCTTGAATGATTGACCTTGACCTTGAAGACCAGGAATTCCAAGGAATTCCGAAGGAATTACGAGGAATTCTGAGGAATTATTTGAGTAAAAGGAATTACGGTGTACACTTTTTCCTCTGCGGTTTACCCCTCGCCTAATTATAAAGGAGAGATATGCAACCATTGCATTATTTTACTCACAAATAAATGTTTTATGGTTTTTATTAGAAAACAACGATTAATTTATTATACACCCCTTAACCCAAACACTCCAAGGAGGATATTTCGTGACCCCTTATTTAAAGTGGACAAGCTTTATTAGTCAATGTTTTAATTACCCAGCGTCTTTAATAAAAATCTAATGTAATTTTTCATAGAAATGATCTGACATAAAAAGCAAATTTTATCAAAAAACTTTTTGATTATCTACAAGGAGTAAACCGCTGACAAACTACAAGGAGTAAACCGCTGTCTGTATACTAATGCCAAAGTAATGCCAAAAATTCAAATTAAATACCAAAATTTCTCATATAATGCCCCACTAATGTCAAGCTGATTCCAATATAATACCACTAATGCTACGAATAATATGTAACACATTTGTTTCACGCAGTAACCTGTAACAATACTGGTAGGTACAGCTGGTTCAAAAAAAAATTAATACGACTCTTTACACATTTTTTTCAAATATTTGGGCAGTGTATATTTATGTGTCAAGTATTTTGACATGTTAAGGTTATTGTGACATTGTATAAAACAACTTTGCTTTTAACAAAGTGGCAAATAAATTTTTCGGAACGTCAGTATGACATGAGAAGAGAAATGGGGGACTGGTATCATAGAATATACTACCCGAAATAATAAAAATATGTTTTAAATCGTATTCAATTTTATTGGAACCAGCTGTACGTGCACAGATTTTTTCCTAGGTAACTTAAAAGTCGTTAAAAAGTCTAATTATATTTAAAGAAGATATAATTCCAACACAAATTACATTATAAGGCCAATAATGCACAAGTAATACCATTAAAATTTTAGCGTTTTTAACTTGTGTAACATATTTCTTTAACGAATTAACCTGTAACAATAGTGGTAGGTACGCGCACAGATTTTTTCGCTAGGTAACTTATTAAGTCGTTAAACAGGCCTATAAAAGCTATAACAACATAGGTAACTAATATTTATAATTTAATTCGAGTTTTAATCTCAAATAATAAATGTTTTTACTGGTGTATTTCTGAAGTGTTCATTATTAAAAGTAGATATTCTTCAAGTTATGCGAAGTAATAAGTAATGTTTCCGGTGAGACCGCGTATATGTCACCGGATTCTGGTTAGTATAAAGACTTTTTCTATAGAAAGAGTTTTTTCTATATTTTCCTTTCAAAATAAGACTAATTTCTTCTTATTCTTTTAAATATTACAGTGTTTCTTTTTCCTAAAATGTTATACTTAATTTTCGCTTAAAATTAAAAAATCACAAATGGAGGAAAATATACGTTATTGAATAAAGTTTATACAAATCACTTTACCATAACAAAAAAGTAAAAACATGTCATGGCGGAAGATATTCAGGTGGCATTTCACACATTTATCTATTAAAATCGAGATTAAAATAATAAACTTGCGTAACATGTTATACACGAGATAGAAAGTTTCAGAATCGATTAATACGCAATACGCTACGCAGTCAACTTATTCCTATGCGCGGATGAGCGTCTTCAAGACTCTTCCTTCGGCCAGGGTCACGACGCCGCCGAAGAGGAATCGGCCTACGTTTGGCTAAACAGGCTGGACACGGTGGAGTACGATATTGGCGAGTCTGAATATTATAAAAATTTGCAAAGTAAAATATGTTGGAAAAATAATTAGTCCATACATATATAAAAGCTCAAAGGGTTTTTTTGTTGCATCCATCCCGCCGAAAGCGCTTTACCAATCTTGATGATTCTTTTTTTAAATGAAAGGTATATATGTGTAGATTTGTTATGAAGTATTTTTATAGTGCTTAATGGCTATTTCTTTGTGTAAAACGACTAAATACTAAAACATACCTGAAAACACCTACACACAATACCTCCAGAAATAAATTAGTTGTCATTGTCAGTGGTGTGTCAGTTAGATTATATATTACGTTTTTAGATATTTTAGAGTGAGTTGATGCCGCCAGCTTTAGATACATAAATATTAGCACAAAGGTTCGTTTAAACGACATTAGTGAATTAGCTACACAAAGCGATTTTAGGAAATTCATCCTCTTAGAGAGTAAAATTATCTCGGAACAGTTTGTTGTATGAAAATTCCTTACTATTTCGTCTAGAAGAATGAAATCCTACAAAAAGAATTAGAAGAAATTTTTGAAATTCATCAACCAAATGGGTAAAGTTAGTAAAAATTTATATAAAACTTGGTGACGTCTGGATTATACACATAAAAATTGGCACAAAGGTAAAGCGAATTTATGAAATTTATACCCTTAGGGAGTAAAATAGGGAATGAAAGTTTGCTGTACGAAAATGCAATACTATAACATTATAAACCAGACAGTATAAAATTTTATACAAGGGTTTATTTAGTGACATCATAAGGAAATATATCTTCCTCAATTATCCTTCAAAGAATAAAAAATAACCTATAAAGAGAGTATTAGTGCTCTTAATAAATAAAAAAAAGATGAAAAATAAAAAACATCTATATGTTCACTAGCTCTCTATAAAGAAGTAAAAAATCATTTAAATCAATGCATAAACGATTCGAGGTGTAACGCGAACGTAGTTGCGAGAAAAAGCTAGTAATTTATTAAATTATTTTATTTAACTCATTAATTTTCATTGAAAAGGAATTTTTGTAATTCGCCACTATATTAGTTAAAAACTAAGAAACTCATATCAAATTTAAGTTTTGCGATTTTGACTTATACTTTTTATAAAATCTGAACACATTTTAAAAGAAAAAAAGTTTTTGATAATATTTGTGTAGATTGACTACAAGTTGTATAACATAAATTTCTACGACCGGTCTACCTAGTAGTCTGCAGCATCGCCTTGTGGTGCAAACGTGGGCCTGTTAATCTGTGACGTGACGCACAACACCCAAGAAAAACAGAAGCGTGGCTAAGAATTTAGTAATTAAAAAGTCTTTTAGATACAGTAGTAGGTATTAAAAAGTTTTGTGTTTAAATGGGGTTTGCCTTTAACAGTTAAAATTATATCGTAAAGTGTAACTTTCCGTAAGAATTCTTTTTTTATGCTTGCTTGTTTTACGGATAGGTGCGATCGCATAATTATTATTGATAATGTTTTATTTAATTTTAACATTACTACTTTTTCAGTGAATCTTTAAATCTGTTGTTTTTTGTTAAGTTCGTTATTCGTTTCATATTAACACTAATCATATTTTTACGTTTTTATTCATCATTTTCAATGCCCCCCCGGTTGCATCTTTGTAAAGGACTGTGAATTTTTTAGTAAGTTTTGAAATTAAGTCATTATATCTTAGGATAATAATGACATTAAAAGGAAGATTCAACGCTGAATCAAACATTCCGATCATTAATGGTAATTTTTCTCTAGAGGAAGTATTGCCTAAGCTTGAATCAATGGCTAATGATCATAATATTAAAAGTTTAAAGTTAAAATTAAATGACCAAATTTTTCAATTGTGCAAAATAAATGAATTAAAAGAAATTGGTCAAGAAAAATTAAAAAAGGTAAATATTTTGTTGTTTAAGGAACCACAAGTTATTAAAAATAAAGATGAGAAACTCGCTCTAATACAAAAATATCACGATGATCCATTAATTGGTGGATACTGTGGACAGAAAAAACTACTTAAAAAGTTAAGAGTCAATTACAGATGGAAAGGTATGTGAAAGAAGTTGCTGTATACATTAAAAACTGCCTTAAGTGCCAATTAAATAAAAGCAGAGTAAAAACCAAGAGCCAATGGTAATAACCCCTACTCCTCAAAAAGCATTTGACATCATATCAATCGACACTTCATCAATCGTAGGTCCTTTTATGAAAACATCAAAAAATAATGTGTATGCAGACACAATTCAATGTGAATTAACCAAGTACATAGTCATCATTCCTATACCTAATAAAGAGGCCGTAACGGTAGCAAGAGCTATAGTGGCTCATTTCATACTTATTTATGGTTCAATGAAGGAAATAAGAACAGATTTAGGCACCGAATACAAAAATTAAATTTTTGCAAATCTAACTAAAATGCTCAACATAAGTCAAAAATTTTCAACTCCTTGTATATAAATGATGCAAAATCTGACTGGGATGACTGGGTACGTTATTACAGTTTCTGTTATAACACAACGCCCAGCATCTATCATGATTTTTCACCATTTGAACAGGTATTCGGACGGAAGGCAATGATTTCTGAAACACTTTCAGGTGATACTGTAGATCCTGTATATGACTTAGACGCTTACTATCATAAAGTAAAATATAGAATGCAAATAGCCAATAAACGTTCAAACGAATTCATTTTCAAAGCTAAACAAAACCGTAAAGTAATTTATGACAAACTTTCAAATAAAACTAATTTTAAACCAGGCGATTTGGTTATGTTATCTAACGAAAATAGAACCAAATTTGATCCTTGGTATAAGGGTCACTACTCAATTATTAGTATTGAAGGTGTCAATTGTGTAATCAAAGATTGCGCGAAAACTAACCGAAAGCAAATGAAAGTGCCTCAAATGAAAGAGGTAAAAAACAGAGTGCGTTCGTTACAATAACAATTAACAAAACTTTATTCGTATTTCTAAGAATTTCATAGCATAGACAAAAAGCTCGCGAGTGTATAAAAATAGTTAAGTTAGGCCAGTATAGAAATGCTGAGGTACATAAGTTATTTTTAAGTCATCATATTATATTATGTGTAAATCTCTCTTTTAGAAATATTTTTTTTTAATTTTATTGTGCGACCTGGTTACCCAACAATTGTTGGGTAACCAGGTCGCACTACATAGTTTCCAAAAATGTAATAACATATTGGGTGTTCAAAATGTAATAACATTTAAAATAACAAAGATTCTACCACTTTTCAAATGATACGGCAACACTGTAACGCTGATAATATTTTAGATAGATGGAGCAGGTGCCTTTATATAGACATCAAAATTTTCAAAATAATCCTATCACCGGTCCCCCTATTACCATCACCGGAAAGTCGGTGATAAGGATATTTTGATATTTTTCATTTTTTCGTTCCATTATAAGCTTAAAGCTACTTAAAATTTGAAATTTGAAGTTTGTGTTACATCTAAAAGTACCTTAGAATTCTGATGACGGCGAGTGAGTCACTGGCGAAGTTAAAGAAGTTTGACTACAAAAAATTCATAATTCTTGAATTATTGTTGGTACATTGATATACAAATTAAATCAGAAGCGACGGCTCCGATTAATTCTAGTTTTCTACCTATTTCTAGATAGCTAACTTTTAATCCATAAGGGTATTTCGAGATACTACTATCTTAAAATAGAAAAGAAGAAAATTTTAAATTGGGTGAGACACTTAAAATGATTCTGAAACAATTCATTTTTAAATCCACTGTATATCGAAAACGGTAAGTGCAGCTAAAATATGTCTACCGGACCATGCCAAAATATGTGCGGGTTTCCATTTAAACAAAAATCAAGATGGTGTCGTATCTATCAAAATTTACGTTTTAAAAAAAATTGATACAGAAAATCGGCATCCTTGCGAAAAATTACAGTAAAATATCTTTTTAAACTATCTTAAAATAGGAAACAGGAAAATTGTAAATTGGGCGAGACAATTTAAATGATGTCCCTGTATGTACATAATGGGCCTGATGAATAAAGAGAACCAATTGCTTTTTCTATAGAACTATCTTTGTTGGTTGTTTACAAATTGTATAAGTCTATTTCAAGAAATTTAAGTAAAAACATTTGCTTAACTTTTATTCACAAGACCCAATATTAAGTTCCGGAATGCAAAATTAATTGATTTTGTATTGATTTTATCTATTTTAAGTCTAGAACACCGACGCCGACGCCGACGTGACCCCAAGCTGAAAATTTGCTGTTTATATATCATAACTACCACTATCTACTTTCAAAATATGTTTGCCGAATTAGATATCTGAGGACCGTATATAGAGAGAGTAGGTATTGGTATGTGTAGTTGCAGCAGTTGTAGCATATTATAAAGTTTTAATTACCTATACTATGTGTTGCAGATTTCAAAAAAAACTTAAAAACTAGACAACTGATTTTTATTAACTTGGGCTAACTTGTAAGCTATACAGTATGTCCCCGGATTGTTTTTACAAGAGGAAACATTTTTTTATTACATTTTGAGAAATATGCACTCTTCACAATTTTTGCTTGTTCTAAAATGGTTAATCCCGTTAATAGTTTTCGAAATATATATATATATATATATATATATATATATATATATATATATATATATATATATATATATATATATATATATATATATATATATATATATATATATATATATATATATGTTATATATATACATGCGGGTGACTAGTGTCGTTTCCCGCTCCTCGACTTCCATAAATTCGGGTCCCACATGTCGCCATTTCTCAGTTGTCTTTCAAGCATGGCTTCCTGTACATCATTCTGCCATGTTCTTGCTGGTCTTCCACGTTTTCTCCTCTCTGCTGAGATCCAGTCCCATACTCTCTTGGATATTTTTAAATCATCCATTCTTTGGAGGTGGCCAAACCAAAGCAATCGCTTGGATTCTATGGTATCCAAGGTAGTACCATTTACTTGCATTTCCTCTCTTATACAAACATTTCTTACGTGATCTAGGCGAGATGTTCTGTTACTACGCCTCCAATAGTCCATTTCAAGTGCAAGTAATCTATCCTTGTTTCTACTTGTGAGTTCCCACGTCTCCGATCCGTAGGTACAAACAGATTCAAAGATAGAATTGTATATCATCTGTTTCGTTCTTCTTGAAATTCTATCGCTCCAAAGAAGTCCTGTCCAATTATATTAGATATATCGTCATTGCTTTTGCCATCTGAGGAAAGAGTTACTCCAAGGTATTTAAATTTAGAGCAGTGTTTTATTGTTTTGCCCATACCAATATCCAAATCACTATGATCGTCGTTTCCTACAGACATGTATTCGGTCTTTTACATATTTACAATCAATCCATATTGTTCCAACTCTTTCTCAAGCACTCTTAGCATGTAGCTAGCATTATCTCGATCTCCTGTTATCAAAACTTGGTCATCGGCGAAGAGAAGAGTATAGAGCATAGAGTCCCAGATTGGTAGACCCATTCCACCACATCTTTTTTGCCATTTTTCGGTGCCTCTTCGACATATATCTTAAAGAGTATAGGGGCTAAGGAACATTCTTGTCTGAGTCCCTTGGAAACAATAAGTTCCTCAGAAGAGTTTCCGCCCATTTTAATGTAGCTTTTACTTCCACAATAAAGTTTTTTGACTGCGTTAATATAGATTTCATTGATACGATTTTTTCCATTGCTGGCCATAGCTACTTCAATGGCACAGTATCATAGGCATTTTGCAAGTCAATAAATACTAAATGTACTACTCGCCCTCGCTCGACTCTTTTTTCGATCAAATTTTTAGTGTAAAACTCCATCTGTGCCGACTCTAAACCCATTCTGCTCTTCCGAATCGTCAAATTCTCTTTGCATTCGAAGTTTCAATATTCGCCCATATACTCTAGCTACCGTGCTCAAAACACTAATGCCCCTGTAGTTATTGCAGTCTCTGTAGTAAAATTGCCGCCTTTTTCCATTCTGACGGAGTGTCAGCACCCTGGAGGCATTTAGCAAATATCATTGTTAGCAATTCAATGAGAATTGAAGGACCTGCCTTAATAAGTTCAATATTGATACCTCCAGGTCATTTTTAACTTGTTCTACCGCATCTAACACTTCTTTTATCGTTATATTTGATACATCACTGGAATCGTCTGTGGTGCATTTTGTATTGGTTTCGGCATACTGTGGTCTGTCTTCAGTGAGGAGGTTCTTATAGTGCTGTACCCATTGGGGCATGCTGATTATACTTATACCACCTTTATCAGCATTATTGGATCTAAGAGATTTTATAGACTTCCAAGCTTTGTTCGCTCTTGTATTTCTCATGCTTTGATCTATGTTTTCACACACTTTACACCAGTACACATTTTGAGCTTTTTTTATTTCTTGTGTCACTAAGCGCCTCTTAGCTTGATACCCAGTTCGATCTTCCTGGGTCCTAGTTTGTCCTACTAGATGGTTATTATTAATTTTGATTAAAGTCATACTTTTTGCTGTTGTAAAAGTATCACATTTTCCGATAACAATTATCACCCTTTACCGATTCCGTAACACTGAACTAAATAAATTTTGTGTTTCTTTAACATTTTAAAACAGCAAAAAATATGACGTTAATTAAAATTTTATCAATAACAATATATCATGAATCTATCATAGAATGAAAACGAAATTATATTACCATAGTTAAATGACGCGTTTTAATTTTTAGGACTTTAGGAAAATCAACCATATTAATTTTTCTCAAAACGGTATGAAAATTTTGAAAAGTATAAACGAGATTAAAAATTGTAGAACAAGCAAAAATTTTATGAAGAATGCATATTTCTTAAAATGTCAATATTAAAATAGGTTTTCCTCTTGTAAAGACAATCCGGGGACATACTGTAGGTACATAAACAAACAATTATACAGGGTGTCCCAGGTTGAGCGTGCACTAGAAGTTTCTAGAGAAGTACAACATCTAGCTCGGCGATTTTTTGCACATCATAGTTTCACAACGAGATCTATCGATTAAAAATATCTTCAATGTGGCGGCACTTCCGGAAATACCGGAAGTTGACAGCAACTTTCTTATTTTAAATAGGTGCCACCATTTTTTATTGCAAACTTAAATTCTCTGTAAAATTTTATGAATTTTGATATTAAACACTCTATATCTAACATTGACCGTTTTTTGAGAAAAAAATATTTAAAATTTTTGAACGAAAAAAACTGCCAGTCAAAAATATGTGCATACCCCAAACGCCAAATTGAGTGATTAACACAGCCACTGTGCCATAAAGAGAAAACATGTGGCTATCTAATTCAAAAATTAAATTGTTCGAATGTCATATAATAATGGCCGCAGCTCTCATAGAATTGAGCGATTAAAAAATTATCATAAATCATTTTTTTCAAATGGAAACCCACTTTTTTTTTTCACTAGCGAAAAGGCTTTTCAATTCGTTACTTTTTGACTATACATGTTTCTATAACTAAAATAAATCGTTTTTAAGTTATTTAAGATTTAGTTTTAAAGCGTATATTTTTCTTGATTTTAGCCAGTAGCCTATGACTTTAAACGTCAATTGATGTAAAACAATAGATCTCGTCATGTCATATTGTGACGCTGTGACGCTTTGTTCAAAAAGCAGCATCATTTCCGAGCCAAGTTTGCGCTGTTTTTTTTTCAGTCAAACGGAATATTATTAATAATATCAACTTCAGATATCACTAAAGAGCGAAAATATGAGATATATTTTTTTTATAAATACACTTGTTAAATTCTTAAGCAGACACGATTTTTAATATAGGAAATTCAAATAATTCGTTTTCTGACAGATGGCAATAAATTGTCTGACCGTTTGACACTTAAATAACTTAAAAACGATTTATTTTAGGTATAGGAACATGTATAGTTACACTGTTCGGTTTTTATACGATTCAAAATAAAAAATATATAAATTGTAAAATTAGTAATTTTTTAATGGCCATAATGCGTTCTTTCAAAATCATCGAACAACTAAATCATTTCCATAGATCCAGTGACGTACCGTGACTTTGAATTTTGAGACCAAAAACTGAAACAATAATTTGTCAAAAAAATCATATTACAGCTATATGTTTTATTTTGCATAAAAATGTTAACTAATAAGTTAGAATAATTATAATTCTTCCCTAACTAAGTGGTTTTATCGCTAAATTTAACTAAAGCTAAGTACAACACAAATCTTAAATACGTGGACTATTATAACAACACATCGTAAAAGACTATTTTGGTAGCTTTTTGAACTAGAATTTAAGTTAAATATTTTAGAAAATAATTTAAAGGAAAAATGTTAATTCAGTTAATATTAATTTTTGTGTCCTGCTCAGATTTATCTGGTTTGGTTTGGTTTGGTTTGGTTTATCAAAATATATGATAGAAGATATATTTTGGAAATTAGAAAATTACCTGAAGATTTTCATCTAAAAATTGGCATTGATAGTGGTGGTGGATCACTTAAAGTTTGTCTGAATGTGCTCCCTGAAAATGATCCCGAATATTTCAAGAAATATAAAAGTGCTGGACTTAATAAACTATTCATAATTGGCTTAGGACCAAAGTTGTCTAAATCTTATGCTAACATTAAAAGCCTCTTTGAGACGTTAGATCTGCAGTCCATATGTGGAATTTGTTCCTATACTTTTGCCGCTGATTTTAAGCTTATTATTATTCTCCTTGGTCTTTAGTCAAATTCATCCACTTACACTTGCCCATGGTGTGATGTAAATATAAAGGAAATGGAAATTAAAGGATCATTCAGAACTATAAAAAGTATTACAGAAAATACAAATTTATGGCAACAATCTGGAGGAAATATAACAAAAGCCAAAGATTTTAGTAAGCGTTTTTGTTTGAAATATTTTTTTTTGTATTTTTTAAACTGTTGTTCAATGAACCATATAAAAAGGGCAATTATTTTTTAGAAAACTGTATAAACATACCTTTAATCATTGGCGACGAAGAAACACCTGTCTTAAAGTATATTCCCCCTCCTGAGCTTCACCTTTTGTTAGGTGTGGTTCAAAAACTATTTGATTGTCTTGAATTGGAGAATACCAATGTTGCAACAGAATGGATAAAAAAGCGGGATTGAAACTAGATCATTATGGAAAATGTAACGGAAATAACGCCAGACAACTTTTAAAGAAAGTGGTTATTTTGAAGACGATATCGCCCGGTAAAGAATCCTATTCAAAGTTTTTAGAAGCAAAAACCTAAACATCTTTTTTTTAGGAATAAATATATTGCAGTGTTTTCTGCATTCAATCAAGTAGTTTCGAGTTGTTTTGATCAAGCACTAAACAAACATTTTGAACATGACATCGAACAATTTAGATTGGAAGTACTCAACTTAGGTATTAAGATAACTCCAAAGATTCATGCAATTCTGCATCATGTGCCAGAGTTTATAAAAGCAAATCATAGAGCTCTAGGATTTTACTCGGAACAAGCATCTGCAAGCAGGTTCATTTTTCCTATAAATTATTTTCTAAAGAGTTTAACTTGAATCCTCGTTCAGAATGCTACAAAAATAGTCTTTTACGATGTATTTGTTGTTATAATAGTCCACGTAGTTAAGATTTGTGTTGTACTTAGCTTTAGTTAAATTTAGCGATAAAACAACTTAGTTAGGGAAGAAAAATAATTATTCTAACTTATTAGCTAACATGTTTATGCAAAATAAAACATATAGTACAACTATATGTTTTATTTTCCACAAAACATATTTGATATTACAAATATGATTTTTTTGACAAATTATTTGTCAGTTTTTGGTCTCAAAATTCAAAGTCACGGTACGTCACTGGATTTATGGAAATGATTTAGTTGTTCGATGATTTTGAAAGAACGCATTATGGCCATTAAAAAAATACTAATTTTACTATATATATATATTTTTTATTTTGAATCATATAAAAACCGAACAGTGGTTAAAAAGTAACCAAATGAAAAACCTTTTTATTAGTGAAATAAAAAAGTGGGTTTCCATTTGAAAAAATGATTTAGGATAATCTTTTAATCGCTCAATTCCATGACAGCCGCCGCCATTTTATGAGATTTGTACAATTTAGTTTTCGAAATAGATAGCCACATGTCTTCTCCTTGGCACAGTGGCTGTGGTAATCACTAAATCTGATTTTTAGGCTATACAAATTTTTTTGACAGGTAGTTTTTTCGTCCAAAAATTTTAAATATTTGTTTTTCTCAAAAACGGTTAATGTTAGGTATAGAGTGTTTAACATCAATATTTATAGAATTTTAGAGATAATTTAAGTATGTAATAAAAATAGGGGCACCCATTTAAAATAAGAAAGTTGCTGTCAACTTCCGGTATTTCTGAAAGTGCCGCCATATTGAAAATATTTTTAGTCGATAGATCTCGTTGTAAAACAATGATGTGCAAAAAATTTCCGATCTAGATATTGTGGTTCTCTAGAAACTTCTAATGCACGCTCAGCCTGGGACACCCTGTATACCTAGTACATAGTACAATATTTAAATATTAAAATAGCAATCGCCGGTTAGAGTCGCAGCGATTTAAATATTCCAATTGCAGTTTTGCTCATCTCTACTAATGATATTGGCAAAGAATATATAAGAACGCACTTATGGAAGCTTTAGTGATTTGTCACACGGTGGCGCTTTTGAACATAATCGAAGCCTGAAAATGCTAATATTTTAAATTTTGAGGACTACGCGCGGCGATATTTCGTACGGTGTTGCCAAAATATATTTTATTTCTCGATATTTAAAGAAATTATGTATTAATTATATATATTTCGTATTCCTTAGTACCAACATGAGGCATCCTAAGGCTATAAAAACGTAGCTATAAAAATACAATTTTAGATTTTTAATTTTTTTTGTAGCTGCTAATATAAATTACTTCTATTCCAATAAAAAATTAACTAGTATTAGGAAACTGGAGTAAATACGGAGAATAATAATTCGTTCTCTAAGATGAGCACTACTAAGTAATTTTTTAAAATTCGAACCATAAGGGGGTGTAATTAGGTAAAGGGGAGTAATTATACAAAAAAAAATAACATCTGTACTAGGAGTATGAACTTTTGCACAGAGGTGGCGCATTTGAACATTGATAAGTGATTTTTGAAAATTTATATCCTAAGGGTTGTGAAACTGGGGGTGAAATTTTGTACTAAAAATTTTAGTTCTAGGAGTATGAAATTTTGTACAGAGTTTCCTTAAGTGACGAAAGGGAGTACCTAGAAGCTAATTTTTGACATTCATCCCCTAGAAATAAGAGATAAAAATTTGTACAAAAATTTATTAAAATCGGTTTTAGAAGTATGAATTTTGTGCAGACGTTTCTTACGTAACGTAATTTAGCACTAAGAGGCAGTTACGTAATATAAGAAACGCATGCGCAGAATTTATATGCCACAAAGTAAAAAAAAAATAAAATAAAAAATTTTGTCTAAAAAATAAAAAAAAGTTGAGGTGGGCCACTGTTATCACTTAGGGGTATAAAAAATAGATAACAACCTACTCCCAGACCTACTGAATAGTACTGAATATACATATAAAATTTCATCAAAAACGTCAAGCCGTTTCGGAGATGTTAACAAAAAAAATTAAAAAACAACCCCTATTAAAAAATAGGGGATGATGGTGGAACGATGAAAATTTATTTTTTTTGTATTTTTAATGCCAAATAAAAAAATAATTTTTTTTTAAAAAATAAAAAAATGGGGGTGGCTACTCTTATCACTTAAGGGTATAAAAAATAGATAACAACCTATTCTCAGACCTACTGAATATACATACAAAATTTCATTAAAATCGGTCAAGCCGTTTCGTAGATGATAACAAAAAATTTAAAAAAACAACCCCTATCAAAAAATAGGGGATAACCGTAGAACGGTAAAAATTTAGGGTTGTTTGTATTTTTTAATGCCAAATAAAAAAATAAAAATATATTTTTTTCAAAACATAAAAAAATGGGGGTGGGCTACCCTTATCACTTAAGGGTATATAAAATAAATAACTACTTATTCTTAGCTTCTTGATCACCTACTGAATATACATACAAAATTTCATTAAAATCGGTCAAGCCGTTTCGGAGATGGTAACAATTTTTTTTAAAAAAACAACCCCTATTAAAAAATAGGGGATGACTGTATAACGGTGAAAATTTAGGTTTGTTTGTATTTTTTAATGCCAAATAAAAAAAATATATTTTTTTTCAAAATATAAAAAAGATGGGGGTGGGCTACCCTCTCGGCTACCCTTATCATTTAAGGGTATAAAAAATAGATAACAACCTATTCTCAGACCTACTGAATATACATATAAAATTTCATCGATCAAAATCTGTCAAGCCGTTTCGAAGGAGTACGGTAACTAAAACTGTAACACGGGAATTGGATACATACAGAGAAGACCAGGCTACTAGTAACATAGCAAGTTGCCGGACGAATTTACGTTTACCCGTTTTGAAATCGTACTCGCGATTCACTGCCGGCTAGTCGACTGGTCAGGCAGTACGCAGTTACAGTTGCACTTGGACGAGTCGGTCGTGACAGACTAGGAATACGACGCGAGGAGTGCCGAGTATTTATTATTTTTATTTTAAGTATTTACCCTCACTTAAGGTAACATTTAAAATGAAAATACTTAAATATTTATTATTTGAGTGTGTTTACAAGCCAAAACTAAAAATAAATAAATTCTCTAAACCCAAAAAAAACTAAAATATTACTCTAAATAAAAAAAAAAGCTATAACAAGTGTTAAAAAAGACCATCTTCTTGTGCTAGACAGAAGCCTAGGCGGTCGTAAAATCTCCGTCTGACATTGGCTAACATATTAGGGCTAATAGTTTGGAAAGCCTCTCGTATTTTTACTAGAAGCTCATCCAGATTATTAGCCCTATTATGACCATACACTTTGGATTTTACATAACCCCACAAAAATAAATCATTGGGAGAAAGATCTGGTGATCTAGCGGGCCACAAAATAGTTCCATGTCCACTAATTAAACGGTTGGGAAAAGTATTGTTCAAATATTCTTGAACAATCGGGCATTGTGGGCAGGACAACCACATCAGCAATTTGATTACTTGAAAACGTGGGATTTTGATCCGCGGTAGCACAAATGAGCACTTGCTTTAACTCCTGTTCTTCATTAATCAACACATCAGGCTTTTTGTGTTTTTGTGGGAACACGCGCCCATGTCTTTCAAAACTATTAATAACTCTTGATACAGTAGGTAAAGATGGAATTGGCCTGTTTACAAAAGTTTGTGGAAAAATTGTTTGTATATCCCGATAAGACCTATTTTGGAAATACCATTTTACAATTTGAATTTTCTCACGAACTTCGTAAACATCCATTATTTTACTTAAAAAATAAGTTTTTCACGAGAACTGTCGCGAGAATCTATGTTTTCGTTTTGGCTGTTAAAACACGAATAAATACAAATTCTGAAACATTCTTATCACATATCTACCTATTTTTATTTTACCGCATTTTTTCGCCTGCTTTTTATCCGGCGGACGGGTATACGCTAATTCGTCCGGTTCTGCCTATGTTACTACTACGGTGGTCCGGTCTGTATACCGGACATTATAAATATATAAGATAATATTAATTGTCAACTGCAGAGTACGGAGAGCGGAAAGACTAAATTATAGCAATAGATAAAATTTAAAACTCTAATTTAAAACTATTCAAGAAAGTACACACAAAACCAGGCAACACCGTGCGTCTATTCGTTCAATTCCGAGCAAAATAGCGAGGCCCCATCGACAGGTCGGATTTTGATGCCAGACGAGACTTCTAGGATATTAGTCATGTTAGCATCATCAGTAGATAATAAAAATAGTTTTAATCATCTGCCGACGTTAGTGAAACACACGTCCACGTTAATTCATGCAAATAGTTTTGGCGCATCATTGTGATGTAGCAGTGTTTTATTTTACCCTGCATATTTATATTAATAATTTCAATATGACGAGTTTTAATTTATTCTACGTATTTTAGAGGTCACTACTGAGGTTTTTCCGATATTTAAATTTTTTAAATACCTATAGTTGACGTAATATTAAAAAAAGATGTTCTATAATCTTTTTCGTGTTAATTTATTCTTCGAAACAGGATTAAATGACAAAACTTGATTTAAAAATGTGTGCATGCACTTAGATAGTTTTAAGGTTTGATTATAAATGAGCGTCCGAATTGCACAACGACCTTAGCGCGTGGCCGCGGGCGCGGGCAGCCCAGTAGTAGGCAAGCGAGACAACTTTAAGCGATTTAACAAAATAAATAATTTTAAAACTGCCGTCATTTCGTTAATAATAACTGTCGTTTCGTGCTGAAAAATATGAAAAATGGTCAGTCCGACGCGCGTTTTTAGTGCACGTTCAGTTTGGTTTTAGTTTTAGCGCTATTTTTACAGAAAATAAATTCTGAACTTTGATCAAACGACAAGAACATTAATCATTGCCGATACATCCTATTGATAATATCTTTTTTCAAAATATTGCATTGTTTTAGCTTAAAATCAACTTGAATTATGAATTATACTTGAATTATGCGGTTTGCGAGAGTTACCAGCGCCGGCGGCGCTGCCTTAATAAAGGGATGGTTAGGAAGAAGCCTTTGTTTACACGGAGTATAGAAAATATTTGCTACAGCTTATTTACTACCAGTAGTATTTGTGCGAAATTATTTATTAGGTAATATAACAAATAGAGGAAAATGCTACCGAAAATAAAAGTCGAAAGCAGAGTAGAAATCCGGATAAATGGAAGTGTCATATTCCTAAAAAATCGTGACGAGATAAAATATAGATACATTAGAGTCTATCCGATAATTTCATGTTTGAAGTTTTTGAGGTATTACAAATTATTATATAATAAGTATAGCGATCGGAGATATTGATTAAACGCTGTTGTTTTTTCTCTTCTTACCATTTTCTTAAGCTATGTTACACACACCGGAAAATTAAAAGATTTGAGAAGCATAAAAGTATATCTATTTTGTTTGCATACATCAATGTTTAGGGTACATTTATGTCGGCCTCTTGTTTATTACATAAAATGAGTTTTATTAATTACATGATATTTGACAATAGAATTTATATTATATTTGTATAAATGCCATTACTTGCATAATCCATAGATACTTGTTTGTTTTAGTTAATTTATGTATCTCTATAAACAGTGGCGGATACAAAGGGGGGGCATAGAGCCAAGGTCCCCTCTAAAATCACTGTAAATTGGGTTAAATATTAGGCTTTTGGTTTAAAAATGACGCCCCAAAAAGCATATTCTACATTGCTTTTTATTTAGGCTTCCCCTAAAGCCGCGACTTATAATACGAGACGACACAATCTTCTTTTTTTTAAAAAAGCTTTATTTAACTTTTACATCACAGTTACTTATAAAAATTAATATACAAGAGTTAAAATGAATACATCTGAATTATTTCAAATGAAAAATCTGTCTGAATAAAATAATGTCTGTTAGAAAAACAAGAACATGTCCAACATGCACATTCAGCACCATCCGGCACTGGCACTACGTCAGCAGATTTCCGTTGTATAACTCCTCCCTCGGTAGAATCAACTATACCGACTGACGGGGTAGTTGAATAGGTGTCTTGGGGTGGCTGTTATTTTTCTTCTTACATAGGCAATGGTCAGGAACAAGTTTCTTGTAGGCAAAATAAATCAAAGCTGATACAATTAGAACATAAATGGCTCGATAAGTGGCTATTGTCCATTAATTATTGGTACAAAACGTTTAGAGTCGCCTCGTCTCGGCGTCGGGTTACCTCGCCGAGTGTATACTTGCACCATAAAAGTTCAACAGAAACTGTTTTATCATCATTGTTTCGAAGAAAAAATTATCATTTAAAAAAAGTCCCTGAATTTATCAGTTCAGTCAAATAATTATTTACTGACATGTATAGACTATTTCCATTCTAAGTATCTTGAGAACAGTTGTTCGTAGAGATTTTTACCAAGAGATATTTTTTACGTAAAAAAATCACAGAAAGGTATATTTTTTCACTCAGTAGTTTTATACAGGTACGGACAAAAGTTATTAATCTTCAAAACAGTTAAAACACATGTAGGTGACGCCCTCTACAAAAAATAAGAGTCATATTGACTTTAAAATCAAATTTGTCTAAAAAATCAAACATGTCCAACATGCACATTCAGCACCATCCGGCACTGGCACTACGTCAGCAGATTTCCGTTGTATAACTCCTCCCTCGGTAGAATCAACTATACCGACTGACGGGGTAGTTGAATAGGTGTCTTGGGGTGGCTGTTATTGTTCTTCTTACATAGGCAATGGTCAGGAACAAGTTTCTTGTAGGCAAAATAAATCAAAGCTGATACAATTAGAACATAAATGGCTCGATAAATGGCTATTGTCCATTAATTATTGGGATATCTATTTATGCCTTCTGATATTAAATGGGTTTGATTTAGTGTAGTTTGTCGCTTAGTTTGGTTTGGTTTGCAAGCTGCCTAGGCCAATATACATAGTTTTCTTGTCTAATTTTAGAGTTGGTAAACTTTCAAAGTTGTCTGTGATATCTGCTAATAAAACTAGCTGATTCACAGATTTGATATTCTTTCTTCCATTTATAACTAGTTTTGCTCCAACGCAACGGTAGCTTGGCATTCTGGAGGGATGTCAAATATATATGCTCCACGAAATCTGATCTTTGTCTCATCTTGGCTGTGGCATTTGATATTTATTACTTTTTTCTTCAGGAAGAATACATATCTATTTGTTGGTGTTGTCTAATTGGTTGAGAATCGGTTCGGTAATTTGGATCTTGACTTGTCGGCAGGTATATTGGTTGGAAGTAGTTTTTAGAAGCTGAACCTCGCAAGGGCTGGTTTCTTCAATTTTCTTTGGTTAATCTTCACAGATGAATCCGTGGTTCATGGTAATAACTCCATACAGGGTGGATTATTAATTGCATTGTGCCAATTTATTTTTCATTAAAAAACTTATTTTTGGTTAAAACCATCTTGAAGAGGCTTTTGTGTGATATTGGTATTGAGAATAAATGATAGTAATCGAATTTATTTGCAAAAGTAATCGAAAAGTGCAATAGATAAGTAATCTTATTATTGACAATATAATATTTGAGAGCCATAATTCTTTCAAAAATAAAGATATTTTTGATGTTATTTGGTAAAGGCATATTTTCTTGGCCAATTATTTTTACTCTATTTATTTTATTCGTAAAGAAGGCTTTCAGTTTAAATTATACTAGGATGAAAGTTATCATAATATAGGTAATTTTGAAAATGCCAATTAATTCTCGAGCTCTTGCAAAATTGAATTTATTATTTTATAATAATTTAAAAATTGATTTAATTTATCTTTGAGATAGTTTGAATTCCTACTGTATGTAGTTCTATTAACAGTAAATTCTATTTGATCGATTCTAGTGTTTAAATATTTTTCATTTAATTTATTTTTTGAATTGCAGAGTTAACCTTTCAATTACCTTTACTGAAAGTGAATTACCTTTCAGAATACTCTCCTTTAAACTATTTTTAAAGATTTTAAAGAAGTAACTAGAGCTAAGCACATGCCAATGCTCTGAAATATAATACATATCTCTATTAAAACTAAATTAACCTAGGTCAGTAATATTTAATTATCAAAGCTATACACCTATTTCTAAAGTACGTTTTATATTACCCATATGAACTTTTTGCGTGGGCATCCGTTGATATGGTTTTCTTTAATGGGTCAACATTTTTTTCTTTTACCGGGTTAGTGAATTTATCGCCTAAATTAATTTTTTTTTCGTTACGTTTTTTGTTAATTTTTATTAGTTCCATTATTTTTTCCTTGTTTGACAGACGTGTTTCTTTTATTTTAGAATATATTTTTTTTTGGTGAGCACTAATATAATTTGTCAATAGCATTTTGTCAATATCCAAATTAAAAGTATCGTTTGAAACTATGTGACGGTTTATTACACACTCCAATTTCGTCCTTTTCAGTTATATCAAGTAATTTCGTAAGACATCTTTTAAATGTAATCAAAGGCCACCTGAAACATTTTTGGATTGCTTCGCAGAAAGGTTCATATATTTCTGCAGATTCGAAATATATAAAAGAGGTCTTATCCGGTATAACATGTTCTTTTATAAAAGTTAGAATGTTTGTTTCAAAATTATTTTCTGAAAGCTGTTTTAAAAATTGTCTTTTCTTTTTGAACAAAATTAATGTTCTTATTTTACTAGGACTGTGTAGAACATATTATCTGATTCGCGCCATAATTAACCGCTGTTTCTAGGATAGGAACACCGACTATAATAAGTTCTTGCTCGTTGTTCGAATGTATAGTGTTATCGTCAGCAGGTTTTTCTCTACGTTGTTGACGTACATCGTCGGGTATCACTAGCAGTGGTACATCATCAGGGCAGTTGTCATTATTTTTATTGTCTTTCTCGCGGTTTATTTCATCCTCTAATTCTACATTAAACTCATTAACATAATTTTTTAAACTGAAAGTTTCAGGGATATATTCATGTGTTTTCATGAGTAACTCTATTATTGACAGCACATAGATGATTTTGTAATCAAACTCTTGAAGCTTTATACGCCATCGTAGTAGTTTACTATTCGGATCTTTTAGTGAAAACAGGCATTGGAGTGGCTTGTGATGTTGTCGCGTGTACTTGGTACAAAACGTTTAGAGTCGCCTCGTCTCGGCGTCGGGTTACCTCGCCGAGTGTATACATAAAAGTTCAACAGAAACTGTTTTATCATCATTGTTTCGAAGAAAAAATTATCATTTAAAAAAAGTCCCTGAATTTATCAGTTCAGTCAAATAATTATTTACTGACATGTTTATTTTTTGTCAGTAATGACATGTATAGACTATTTCCATTCTAAGTATCTTGAGAACAGTTGTTCGCAGAGATTTTTACCAAGAGATATTTTTTACGTAAAAAAATCACGGAAATGTATATTTTTTCACTCAGTAGTTTTAGACAGGTACGGACAAAAGTTATTAATCTTCAAAACAGTTAAAACACATATAGGTGACGCCCTCTACAAAAAATAAGAGTCATATTGACTTTAAAATCAAATTTGTCATGTCAAAAAACTCCCAGACATCAATTGTCATCCAAACGTCAACACTACTTCAGAAATTATTTGAAAAAAATCGAAATAAAAATGAAACTTCTACCGAGACTCCTACACCCTGTATCTCGGAAACTAAGCATTTTAGGACATACATTTATACGAAATTTTGTACTTATTTTTATCTGCAAAATATTCTTCCGAAGGTTCTGGAATACAGCTTAAAATAGTAGTAAACAAGAGAGTATATTAAACAAGCAGTATACTTTTATAATTTTGTAATAATTGTTTTGTTTCTTTTATTATCCATCACGGCCTGCTAATAAGAAAATTATAACTTTTAAATTTTGTAGCAAATAGTGAAAATAGATATGGAGTCATATATATCTTTGAGAGGCACATAGCAAGCCAGATCAAATAATTTTTAAATATACAGGGTGTCTGGTTTGGTTTCGCTTTAAAGTATTTTTTTTAATATTTTTTTCGTAGAAAAACAGACTACGCCATTGTATTCTACATAAAAATGTCTACAAGAAACAGTTTTCACTTTCTCGCTACCTTTTATAGTAACAGTGATACGGGGGTCCCAAATTGTAAAATTTTGAAAAATACCCTGTAGCTCGGAAACGAAGACGGCTATGAAAATTTTGTTTACAGCATCTTCCGTTTGACAACAATGTGGGACAGATTTTGTGCAAACCGCATTCTTCTATCTTCACTAATAACGGAGATACTGTTTGATTGCAACCAAAATGATGCACCCTGTACCCTGTATCTCGCATCGGTGACCGCGAAGACTCGGCAGACGAGCGGTTTTATACTAGATAATGCTACGCTATTGCAATTCCAGATTCCAACATCAAACCTCTGGTAATTTATGAGACAGTTCATTTTAGTCCCAGCTTTTGGACTATAACTATGCAGTCAACATGTTCAGTTTTTGTCAATTATGACATGTATTGACTTTCGATTCCAAACATCTTAAAGCCATTACTTCTAGCGATTTTTACCAAAAATCCTTTTTTACATAGAAAATGGAGGAAATGTATATTTTTTACTCAGTAATGAGTAAAAAACTTTCAAAACAGTAGGTGGCGCCCCGTGTAGGTGGCGCCCCCTACTTAATGAGTCTTAGTGACATAAAAATCAAGAGGCGTTAGCTCAGAAATTATTTGGATAAATTTGAAATAAAAATGAAACTTAATTCTATACCCTGTATCTCGAAAATAGAAACGAAGCATTTTAAGACATAGATCTATATGAAGTTTTTTTCTTAATTTTGTCTAGAGAATATACTGCCGAAGTTTCCCGAATACAATTCATGATCATCAACAATGATGGAATAAGGATGAACGGGGTGCCGGTAGACCAAGAAGATACTTGGAATGTAAGTGTTAATTTATACTCGAATTGAGTTGCCTCACAGTATAGGCATATTTTGAACCCTTACCGTGCATAGTCACTGTAAATAAAAATAAATTAAAATATAGTTGGCTCCAACGATAATTTAGTTTGCAGCTACTTTTCATCATACCTAATAAAAAAACCGTGACAACCACTACTTATAGTATGTACCTACATATGTATTTTTAAACATCATTAAGAGATTTAAGTATAAAAAGGTGCCCATAATGTGAATAGCAGTATTGTCGGTTTTTTGTTATGAGGAAAATAAGCAGCAAAATATATTATCGACTGCAGCAACTATCTATTCCTAGTTTACATTCAGTATGTCCAATTGAGTAATGAGTCAATATCCAAAAAAGTAATCTCACGTCAAATTTTTTAAAAATTATTGCATGCCTTAAGTATTTGCAAAGTTAACAAAAATATTTCTTTGCATACCTTGCAATTAATATATTTGGTCTAATTTATCAGTTCTGCATCATATCCGAAATTCAGATTGTGTGTGACACAACGAAGAGTCAACGTGCAAGGTGAAAGACAAGAAAATGGCAAGTAAAAAAAATAAAGTTTCATTACTAATTACACAGTCCTTCCCTTGAGTTCTTCTGCCTAAAATCAATATTGCCTTCCCTAAGATTTTAAATATAAATGATTGAAACTCATAACAAGTTTACCACAATTTAAACTTAAGATAATTATTTAATTATTAAAAAATCCATAATTATATTAAAAAATAACACTTACGAAGTTAATAAATATTAACAATTATATACATCATTTAATAATTATTCTGATAAAAACACGCTGGATTTTTTATTTTAGAAATCATACAGGCTATAATCATTAATATGACTATAGGTATTAACAATACTTAAATTAAAATTTATTTGAAGGAATGCTACTTGAAGTATTAACTCGGAATAATTATTAAAAACTGCTCATCGCGTTATAGATGTCGGCGTCTTGTGACTGTTGTCTGACTGATTGGCCGTTTAGGTACCTATAGTTTGATTTCAGATAATGCAGATTTTAATGTGCCATTTGTGGCTTTTTATTGGATTTTTTTTACATATTTGGTATACTCTATGAAGTGCTCATGTCCATTTTTCAATTATTAAAGTGCCTATTTAGATACATTTAAAATTAATTAATTAGTGTATAGTAATTGAAGTATGGGTTTCTTTATTTTTTATGAAATGTATTTTTTTTTTATTAAAATAAACATAGCTGTACTTACAAAATTGCTAGCTAGCCATTTTTAAATACAGGCTGTTAATTAAATATCTGGCCAACTTCAGAAGGTGATTCTTTGTATTTTTAAGGTAAAAAGTTAATATAAACATGTGTCCGAAAATGCATAATTTTAAAGATACAGGGTGTCAAGTCCTAATAGACTTTTTTTTATTAATATTTCAAAGATCCGTTGGCCGATTTTGTTGAAATTTCGCCGTGTTGTGAATTTTGATAAGTTAGCACTAATTAAATGATAATAATTATTATTTATAACAATATTCAAACGATAAAAACTTATCAACTTAACCCAATAAATATTTGACAACGCAACAAACTTGAATTCATTTGTTTTAACGCCTGTTGGCGGTGGAAACCATGCAAGCTTTTTCTTTGTCCTAAGTTGATAATTAAAAAAAAAACTTATCAACTTAACCCAATAAATATTTGACAACGCAACAAACTTGAATTCATTTGTTTTAACGCCTGTTGGCGGTGGAAACCATGCAAGCTTTTTCTTTGTCCTAAGTTGATAATTAAAAAAATTATAATAATATAAAAAAATATGGTAATTAGTCTAAATTTATTATTTATGTGATTCTGCTCTTTCTCGTATAATTTGCCCCTTGTTTCTCATATGGAAATAGTTAGATTAAAATAGCCAAACTGTACCTAACAACCCATGCCTTGACATATTTTTTTTTAAAATAATATCGCTTTCTTTATCCGCCGGTCCAGACTCGACCTTGCCCTAGACGTCGGCTCTATCAACTTAAGTACGTGTTGACAGGCAGGTTATTGAACCCATGTTGCTTCTAGCATGTCGTTTTTTCAAAGATGGGTCCCATATAAACGCGGCTAGAAGTATTTTCAATACTAAAATTCTACAAAAAGAAATTTTCAAAATTTTTCTGGAAAAAAACCCTCATAATCGAATTTTTCGAGTATATCGAGACTCACCCTGTATAGGTACTTAATAAAAACGGACTTAACATTTAAAGGTTTCAATAATATTTTATGATCAACCCCATTCTTTGAGGGTACTTTCTATTGCTTCACGCATCATTTTTTTAGAAGGACTGCTACCATATCAATGTATACTTAACCCACCCCTAGCTTTTTTCTGTGGTCCCCTCTCACTAATACCAATCTCTGCTCTCACTCTCACTAATACCAACAACTACAGTTTTTTGCACGTGTTTTGCATGTAGCAAATGTCTTTTTCAACTTCCAATACGAAAATAAATCGTTTAAGTTTGGATCGATGTGTTAAACACATCGCTGAAAAATCTTACTTTCTTTGTGTTTTATTAAAAGAATGACAATGATGCAGATATTACGCGGCGAGGTCAAAAACAATTTGAAGTTTCATCCAAGGTATAAACAAAATTCTCATATCAAGAATTAGATTTCATTGGAATTAACATACAACCGTTTTAAACCAAAACTAATTATAGTTTACTGAGTAAATCAATATTTAATATTGAGTTTCCATAATTTTATTTCAAAATTAAGTTAACAACAAAATAAAAATTGCCTGCTCTAATCGGGAGTAACAGAATTTTTAAATGGAAACTTATAATTTCATCAAACTAAAATTTTTAACTTAAAGATATTTTTTGAGTAAATTGAATACTGCATTTAAATTTACGAACGTTTTTAATTGCATTATGTAATTGTATTATCTTAAAATGAGAATATGCACTCTAAATTCAAGCAAATAAGTTTAAAGATTTTCGTATACTCCATCTAAGATTGATTTTTTTAGTGAATGAAAAATTCATTCGTAATAAAGAACACGTATTCGGAAAAATCAATAAAACGGAACCATTCTAACATTTTCACACCAGGTAGGTAAAAGTAAAAAAATACGGTACAAACGAACAAATTATCTGATAGGTATATACAGGGTCCGGCAATAGTGCGTCGGGCATCTGTAACCCCTAGAATAAAAAACTTGAGAATTTTGTTTAAGTGCAAATCTAAAGTATGTACCAGGATGTATTTCAGGAAAATATTTTAACTTCTATAGGGTGGCTCAAAAAAGTGTGAGTGGACCTGGATGATTTTTTTTAAATGGAACACCCTGTATATTATTGCATTTTTGGCTTCCTTTCAGATCACTTACAGCATAACTCTAAGATATGAGTAAATATATTTCGATAGTTTCAGAGATATAAAAATAAATCAAAATATATATTTTTCAGCCCTTTAAAAAAAATTATTAAAAATACAAGAACTGTTCTGAAATCAAAACTATATGAGGTATTTACTTTAGATGGTCTTTTCTTACTTTGCTATAAATATGGTAATCGTAAATCATACAGGATGTTCAATATTCAACGCCAAACTTTCTAAAATATAAAATAATTTTTCTTCGTTTTTTTAAATGGAACACCCTGTATATTATTTTTTCAATAGATGGAGAATTAAAAAATGAACATTTTTTGTATTTAGAGTATTTCAAAATTTTTAACGGTTTCGCAGATATTTGCGGTTTTATATTTTATATGGCATTTTCTACAGTAAATTTTTATCAAAGCCACCCAATGATTTTTCTCTCGTATTTTACCATTGAAAGCGCCATATGAAATAATACTGCGTGTATCTGCGAAACCGTTAAAAATTTTGAAATACTCTAAATACAAAAAATGTTCATCTTTAAACTCTCCATTTAATAAAAAAATAATATACAGGGTGTTCCATTAAAAAAAACAAAGAAAAATTATTTTATATTTTAGAAAGTTTGGCGTTGAATATTGAACATCCTGTATGATTTACGATTACCATATTTATAGCAAAGTAAGAACATACCATCTAAAGTAAATACCTCATATAGTTTTGATTTCAGGACAGTTCTTGTATTTTTAATAATTTTTTTAAAAAGGGCTGAAAAATATATATTTTTGATTTATTTTTTAATATCTCTGAAACTATCGAAATATATTTATTCATATCTTAGGGTTATGTAAAGCGATCTGAAA
Source organism: Sitophilus oryzae (assembly GCF_002938485.1). NCBI lineage: Eukaryota > Metazoa > Arthropoda > Insecta > Coleoptera > Curculionidae > Sitophilus > Sitophilus oryzae. The sequence goes on along the minus strand of NW_022147237.1, from coordinate 4,061,684 downwards.
GGAAGCCAAAAATGGAATAATATACAGGGTGTTTCATTTAAAAGAAATCATCCAGGACAAGTCACACTTTTTTGAGCCACCCTATAGAAGTTAAAATATTTTCCTGAAATACATCCTGGTACATACTTTAGGTTTGCACTTAAACAAAATTCTCAAGTTTTTTATTCTAGGAGCTACAGATGCCCGACGCACTATTGCCGGACCCTGTATAAACAATATTGCAAAATTATTAATATGAAATATTATTTAAAAGAAACGTAAAATATTCTCTTGCTGATCATAATTAGAGCCGAAAAAAAATTGTTTAGTAAGATATTGTATTAAAACGAAATCATATAAGACCACTAAAAAATAAATCTTAAAACTTACCAATATACTAAAATACTTCATTGTTAATTCCACTGTTTCGCAGCACAGATACAAATATATTTCGTCAAATTCAAGTAATCCTTGAAATTTACATACAAAAATACTACCTATAGTTTAAGTAGATATATATTATTTATATATTGTGATATCCGCATCTTCCTCCCACCAGAGGTACTTTTAAATAAAGATGATTACATACAGATTGTTTCAAGTAGCGTTTAAGAAATATTAATGAAATACTACCTTGCTTAACATAATTTAAGTTTTTTCAATTAACCAGTTTCCTATTTTATTGAAAATAAAATATTATATTAGTTAAATGATTAACTTAATAAGTCATTTTATTGTTTTCAACAGCTTACTATATTTCTTCTTATATTTAAATAGTATGATTAAAGATTTTGACTTAGAAACAATTGTCTTTTAAAATATTCAAAATCATATTGAATTAGTTGATATCTACCATCTGCCTATAGGTAATTCATACGTGACATAGTATATTTTCTTATATTTTTTTGGGTGTTTTCTGTCGAACTCATAATATCCCGTAATCTTTTATAGAAGAATTATGGAGTTTTACCAAAAGATCCAACTCCAATATGGACAAAAAGAATCTTCCCTTTTGAAACAATGAGCCAAACTTAATCAACACAAACAATAAGGTAGCTGCTTTCGAAAATCTAATAATTTTCTTTTTGAAATGCAATACCCATCAAGCAAAAAACTTCACATTACATTTGCAACATTGCAGTCAATCCACAAACATAATGTTGATTTCTAAACGTTGTGTCGTGATTGATGAAACCTTGCTACAGAAACATTGGTTTGGAAAGGTGATTAAAACGTTTTTTCTGCAATATTGCAACAAATATTCAAATGAAAGATCCGCGCAAGTTAATACTGTTACGTTTTTCATCGGGTCCGTGTGGATAGAAAGTCTAATTTATTTAATCACAATTTATTTTACACTAATTAACAAAACAATAACGATAAAACTACTTAAAGAACTATTTACAACTTATTTATTATTTATCTAACTATATCCCAACTAACAATTTATGTTTTAAAAATGTCCTAAGAACGTTTACAGAATTATTTTTTACAAAATAACAGTATTGCTATAAACATTTCAGCAACGTTTATACAATGCTTATAAAACCAAAAAGGGCGCACTTTTGTGCAGCAATTTAGTTCTTTAATTTGTTTTATTATAGTTTCCATAGCTTTTACGGGACAATTACATAAACATTTACAAACTTATTATAAAATATTATTTGGAACAATTATAAAAGACTTTTATTGAAAACAGTTACAGAGTTAAATATTTTATCAAAATTATGACCATTATACAACAATAATCGAGCTATAATAAAATACTTTTATAATAAACTGCCCGTCAAATTAAATACCATAGCGATTTTTTTACTCATTTTCAACGAGTTGTAACTTTGAAAAAAATGGACCAATTTTGTTGATTTTTTTAGCATATTAAAGATCGTTTTTCGTAGATTGATCTGATTTTTCTAAATTTTGTATGAGATTTAGTTTTCTATGATATACAGGGTGTGAAAAAAAGGAATGTAATTTTTGTGTTGCTGCCATTTTGCTAAAAAACAAAATTTAACTAGAATTGTGAGTTCTGGGTATAGCCACAGTTTAAAGAATATAAAATATATCAGTTGACCCACTCTTCGCCCGTATCAAAATTCCTCCCGCCGCTCCCCGCCTGTCGTTGCTCCACGTGTACACAGCGTTCCAAGTTTATTTTAGTTTTGTTTTCGGCCCGACGCATAGGGTGAACCAAAAATAGTGTTTTAGTTGTTTTGTTCGAATTGTGAATAAAATGTCTACTAGAAATAATTGTGCAGTGGATGGTTGTGAAAGTAGAATGACAGACAATATATCGTTCTTTAGGTGCCCAAAAGATGAAGGAAGGTATGTGTTTATATAGTATAGGATATTAAGTATATAATAATTAAAGTATTAGACATATTAAGTATATTATAATTATGGAAACCTAACTATGAATAAATTGTTTTAAAAATATACATATAAATTAAGAAAAGATTTTACTCGGAATATGCACAAAATATTTATTTTTAACAATTAGTTTATTATTTTAGTAGATATTTCAGAGTAGTAGTAGATACCTTACTATTATGTTTTGGATTTTGCAGTATTTACCTATTTTGCAGTTGAAATATTGCTATTATATCATATATTATAACATTGTAATCTGTATTATCTATATTTTTATTTGTAATATTTCACCATTTCACCTGAATATATACTATATATACAGTGTATCAATTTTAAAACTTCCCACCCTTAATATCTTTCTCGCAGTTAAAAGTATGAAAAATCGGAAAGACACGTCAATTTTATTTGTAAGGGGGACACTTTAAATTAATATTTTTAGCCTTTTTCTTTTAACCCCCTAGGAAGGGGAGATGTCACCCTTACAATCTTAAATGGGAATGGGGGTCAAGTGGCACATGGTTTTAAAGGGCGTTTAATTTTCTCTTCAGTGGTATCCTACTTTGTTGCTTTTTGTCGAGTGGTTTCCGAATAATCACGTTTCAAAGTTGCAGAAACAATTAAACATGCCTGCATTGAGATTTTGGTTTTCAGTCTAGTGTTTACACAAAAATTATTGCAATGGATCTCCTTATAGTACAAAAGATTAGAAGATCACATTACACTACTTACGCCCTATCTTATAAGTTGATCAGAATGTTGTCCATTTTCCTGTTAACAATAATAAAGTGTGTTTTCAAACTCCTTCCTAACATTTCGGAAAACTTCACCGGGAATTGACCGGCATTCTGCTGTAATTCGCCTTTTAAGATCATCAATATCAGTAGGTTGTGTTCTATAAACAATGGATTTAAGATGTCCCCAAAGAAAGAAATCTAAGGGCGCAAACATAGTGCGGCATCTCGATGCGATGCTCGCCAAGATGCTGGCCGCGCTGCTCGCCAGGATGGTAGCTGCGATGCATCCTACGCGCACTGTTTTAAAACGGCGAATAGGTGCGCGTAGGCATACTGAAGCATTTACCATCGCCGTTTTGTTAAACACCAGTTTATATAAAGTAGTTATTAATTAATTAATTAGTATAGGCCCTTGTTGCATTTTAGTTGATTTCAACAAATTCCGACCGCAGCGCTACAACGGCAAAAATCAGATATTATTCCTACCTATTTCACGTCGCCGTCATGTTGATCGCATAGAATAATATTGAAATCGTGGTTTTCTTATAATATATAAGTATTTTAGTTTTTTGCTAGTGCAGTTATTGATACAAAAAAGAGATAAAACACTCAGGTACCAGGTATGTGTGATGTAACGCTGTTTCGGGTAGTAAAAAATAAATGAAAAAGAATTCGAACTAGCCGTCGGCATCGTGCTGTGTTGTGACAATTTCAAATGTTAATAAAATTGCCGAAAAAATGTTAACGCATAAAGGAGAGTGCAATTAGGGCGTTGTTGGGTGCAATTACATTCAATAACTCAACTTTCCCGGATATTCAACTCTCCCGAAACAAAATTTTATAGCTTCATAGTTTCTCACACCGATTTGATCAAAAGCAAAAATGGTTTCAAGCAGTTCGACGAAACAAGTGAGTAAACAAAGTGCTCGTTACATAATCAAAAAATTAAAAAGACATATACTATGAGAGGATAAAATATAATTTGCATATTAATGGTATACTTTTCTTAATCAACTAGTGATTAAAGTACTTGCTATAAATAAATAAAGTCCATAAACCAATTTCGATTTTGAAAAAAAGCTACTGTCACTAGAAACTTGCCATGACGACATCAGCTCTCTTTGTTTATTGAAAAATTGCTCTTTATTCAAAATCTGAGCTAGATAGGTATAGGACACCCTAATATATGTAGTTTGAAAGAGCATTTGAATCTGTTTCGATTTATTTTAAAAAATAGGTTGTCGTATTTGAAATAACAAAGTTTTTATGTAAAATAAATATTTGAAATAAATCATCAATTTTTGGTACCCCTGTGTGTGTATGTGCGTCGAAAGAACGAAAAAAGTGCTTCGAAAACGATGAAACAAAGCGGGGAAAAACGGGGAAAAACGTTCTGTCTTCGCATTAATAATCGAAAAAAAAAAGATATTAAGTATTTTTTGTGATGTAGATGTTGATTTGTATGAAGGTGCGTATTCATTATCCGCACGAACGAACGAACGAACGAACGAATGTTCGCTAGTGGTATGGACGGGGACCGCACGATAGGACCACACGAGGAGACCGGAGGCATTTGTTGGCGAACGCCTTTGATGTACCGCATATGTACCGACTCGAAACGGATGGTCGAGCGAACGAACGAACGAACGGCCGCATGCGTTCGGTCCCCGTCTAAATATACCGCACTTTCATTCGTTCGTTCGTTCGTTCGTTCGGATAATGAATACGCACCTTAATATACAAAATTCAGTTATATGGTTTTAGGGTAACATATACATTTCAATAGCTTTTTTTTCTGTCTTATCATGTATGTTTTACTTTTTTCTAACAATATAGTTTTTTAGTAAAAATAACTTTTTTCTAGCATATTATTTTTTACTAATTAATCAATCAGTTGTTTTTAGGGTAACATATACATTTCAATAGCTTTTTTTCTATCTTATCATGTATGTTTTACTTTTTTCTAACCATATAGTTTTTTAGTAAAAATAACTTTTTTCTAGCATATTATTTTTTACTAATTAATCAATCAGTTGTTTTTAGGGTAACATATACATTTCAATAGCTTTTTTTTCTGTCTTATCATGTACGTTTTACTTTTTTCTAACCATATAGTTTTTAGTAAAAATAACTTTTTTCTAGCATATTATTTTTTACTAATTAATCAATCAGTTATAGGAAGTTTTTCGAGATGCTTCTGTTTTACCAGGTTTAAGTTGGATAATTGTCAATTTGTAGATAGGTTATTTTTTTTACTTATAATATATTCTAACTACCTGTTAAATAAATATTGTTTTTCTGTTCTTTTTATATCAGATTTTTAATTATGTGACATATTAACTGCATTTCATTCCACCCTCCAGCAAATAATAAGTAGGTACGGAATTTTTTTGTATAATTAGTTTTTCTAGTGTATTATATTTTGCTAATAAATTTGTTCACTTCAGTTATAGAAAGTTTTTGGAGATGTTTTTGTTTTACTAGTTTTAAGTTGGATAATTGTCATTTTGTAATTAGGTATATTTATTTTTACTTAAAATGTATTCTAACTTTTTTTGTGTTCTTTTATACCCCTTTATCTACTTATGTTGAATATTATATATTATATATATTGCCGAAAATCAAAATTTTCGAATACCAGGCCCAACAAAATCCCAAACTTGATAAAAATTAATATCACATCAAGTAATTCATTACCGTATATCGAAATATTAAATCCAAATATTAAAATTTTAATCGACACCGGTAGTTCAAGATCTATATTAAGACCAAGCATTGCCGAGAAATATTATCCTCAATGCATATATCGCGAGAATAATGTAATTAAAACCGCCGTTGGAAGAAAAAACACTCACTTTCAAGCTAGAATCCCTGCTTTCTCAGAATTACAAACAAACTACAATATAGACTTTATTCTTCTTGAATTCCACGAATTTTTCGATGGTGTAATCGGAATGAAAGATTTAATAAATCTGAAAACATTTATTGATTTAACAAATAGCAAATTAAGAGGACCAACTTTCGAAATTCCTCTAAAGTATCGAAAAACACCAAAAATTAATTTTTGTGCAAACGAAAATTTAAAAGAAAATTTTACCAAAACTGACGCTATTTCGGAAAATTCTATTAACTGTAACGCAGTAGAAACCGAATCTATTGACAACAACTTAGGAGACAGCGACGAAATTATTAGAGATTTTATTATAAATGACCAAAACTTAACTAATTTAGGTCCAGAACCTTTTATCGAAGTTATACCACCAAAAATAAATATAATTTCGGATGTACAAATAAACCCACCTACAAGTCAAGTTATAAGTCAGCTAGATCTACCTGAAAGAAGAAATCTACCTGAAAGAACAGATCCGCCTGACAAGACAACAAGTCAAGTTATAAGTGAACCTTTAGATCAAACTGAAAGAAGAGATCTACCTGAAAGAACAGATCCACCTGACAAAATAGTCATAGAACCACCTACAAGACCAGAAACGGACTTAGAAACTGTTCATTCATCAGCGGAAAACCCAGTGTTAGATATGCCTATTACAGAGAGACCCATAAATACATATAAAAACCAAGTCATAACTCACGGAGAGATAAACGATTTTAATATAATAAGAGAGAAAATATTTTCTAACAACAGAATGTACGTAACTATACCAAGTAGAGTACCTATTCCCTTTATAATTAAATTCTTTAAAGACTACTTATCACCAAATCAATTATACGCGATCTATTTTAGACATGAAAATTTGTCCAGAATATTTTCAGTAACAGCGACTTATAATACGAGACAACACAATCTTCTTTTTATAAAAGCTTTATTTTACTTATACATTAAAGTTACAAAAAAAAATTAGAAATACACAAGTTAAAATTAATAGATCTAAATTACTTCAAATCAAATATCTGTCTGAATCAAATAATGTCTGTTAGAAAAACAAGACGATTCGTAACATGCACACTAAGCACTCACTATCCGGCACCGGCATTACGTCAGCAGATTTCCGTTGTATAACTCCTCCCTCGGTAGAATCAACTATACCGACTGACGGGGTAGTTGAATAGGTGTCTCGGGGTGGCTGTTATTTTTCTTCTTACATAGGCAATGGTCAGGAACAAGTTTCTTGTAGGCAAAATAAATTAAAGCTGATAAAATTAGAACATAAATGGCTATTGTCCAGTAATTGGGATATCTATTTATGTCTTCTGATATTAAATGGGGTTGATTGGCTGTAATTTGCTCTCTTAGCTCATGCAAGCTGTCTAGACTAATATCCATAGTTTTCTTGTCTAATTTTAGAGTTGGTAAACGTTCAAAGTTGTCTGTGAAAGCTGCGAATAAAACTAGCTTATTCTCAGATTTGATATTCTTTCTTCCATTTACAACTAGTTTTGCTCCAATGGTAGCTTGGCATTCTGGAGGGATGTCAAATAGATATGTTCCACGAAATCTGACAGTTTCATCTTGGCTGTGGCATTTGATATTTATTACTTTTTCTTCAGGAAGAATACATATATATTTGTTGATGTTATCTAATTGGTTGACAATCGGTTGGGTAATTCGGATCTCGACTTGTTGGCAGGTGTCTTGGTTGGATGTAGTTCTTAGAAGCTGAACATCGCAAGGACTGGTTTCTTCAATTTCCTTTAGTGAATCTTCACAGATGAATTGTCGTGGTAGTGTCTCCGTACAGGGCTCATTATTGAATGCATAGTGCAATTTATTCTTTATTAAAAACTTATTTTGGGTTAAAACCGTCTTGAAGAGACTTTCGTGTGATATTGGTATTGAGAATAAATGATAGTAATCGAATTTATTTGGAAAAGTGATCGGAAAGTGTAATAGATAACTAATCTTATTATTGACAATAAAACATTTGAGAACAATAATTCTTTCAAAAATAAAGATATTTTTGATATTAACTGGCAAAGGCATATTTTCTTGGTCAATTATGTTTTCTATATTTTTTAATTCCTATAGAAGATCTTCAGTTTTAATTATACTAGGATGTAGAGTTTGTAATTTTGAAAATGCCAATGAATTCTCGAGATCTTGCAAAATTGAATTTATTATTTCATAAGCGTTTAAAAATTGATTTAATATATCTTTAAGATAGTTTGAATTCCCGCTGTTCTATTAACAATAAATGCTATTTGATCGATTTTACTGTCGAGAAATTTTTCATTTAAATTTATCTTTTGAATTGTAGAGTTAAATCTTTCAATCACTTTTACTGAAAGCCGAATTACCTTTCAGAATACTCTCCTTAAAATTATTTTGATTATTTTGCAATTTTTTTATTAAATGCTCATAATGTTCGCCATCGGCAGCGTCTAGATTCCCTGTAATAGCCTTGAAAACTGATCCTACCATATTTATTAAACCTCTTTTGTATCTTAAAGGGTGTGGAGTAAGTTCTTTTATTTTATTTTCGACTCTCCCTTGTATTATTTTTAAAGATTTTAAATAATTAACTAGATCTAACTGATATTCAGAGTGGGAATTTATTAGATCCGTAGCTGACTTTGCTTTAGTATGCAATTTATTTATTTCGCAAATTATAGGATTAAGATCGAAGAAATGCATTAGTGTAAATGTATTTTGCTTAACTTTTGCCTCTCCTAACTTTACAGGTAGTAATCCTAAATTTCCATCTAAATTTCTAACGTTGATTTTCTCTGGTGCATCGTCGGCACATGCCAATGCTCTGAAATATAATACATATCTCTATTAGAACTAAGTTAACCTAGGTCAGTAATATTTAATTATCAAAGCTATACCTATTTCTTAAAGGACGTTTTATATTACTCATGTGAACTTTTGCGTGGGTATCCGTTGATATGGTTTTCTTTAACGGGTCAACATTTTTTACTTTTACCGGTTTAGTGAATTTATCGCCTAATTTTTGTCTACGATGTTTTTTGATATATATATATATATATATATATATATATATATATATATATATATATATATATATATATATATATATATATATATATATATATATATATATATATATATATCCTTATTTAGTTCTATGATTTCGGGATCGTTTCGTTTTTCGTTAATTTTTCCGATAATTTTTTCCTTGTTTGACATAAGTGTTTCGCTCATTTTAGAATATAATAATTTTGTTTTTTCCTTGTGGTCACTAATATAATTTGTCAATAGTATTTTATCAATATCCAAATATTAAAAGGATCGTTTGAAGTTATGTGACCATTTATTATATCTATAGGTTTAAATTTGGTGACAGAATGTAATGAATGGTTATAGGGGAGTATAGCGTATTTCATTTTTTGTTGGATAGTAGCATGGTAAAGAATACAAGGTACGATCGATAGCGGCTCCAATTTCGTTCAGTTCGCGCATACCACCTGTGACGTCACTAGGAAAATAATGAATAAATAAAAAATAAAGAAAGTTGACAGGAGATCTGCATTTTTTGGGGTTATGGTTAAGAATTGTTTATTTTTAAGACTTTTTAGTTCGTTTAATTTAATAATTACTAAAACCAGCAGTTTCAAAAATATATTTAAAAATAATAATTATCTATTAACATGGATTTGGACCATAATAGGTAAGAATACTAAATTTATTTCTGTATTCGGTATAAAATTGTTTATTAGGTTTTTAGTTTGCGATGTTTATGGTAAATAATTTTTATGTTCATTGCCTCTGAATTCACATGAGGACAGAGATGAGGATATCTATGGAAAAGTAACCACAAGAGGAATTGTTACATCATTTAAAAAATGTTGGGAATTATATTGTTTCCCATCTAAAAATAGAAAATGCCAATGCAGATGAATGTATTGTAATTGTGATAGAAGTAATTCCAAGGGTGAAGTTTATTATAATTAGTGATCTGGTGCTTCTTTTTATATGTAGATGTTTCAGGTTTTGAGAATAAATCGGTTGAACGAAACCCAAAATTTAGAGGAAGTATTTGCATACCCAGAATATGCCCATCAAGGATTATATAGCTCAAATTTCCTTTGATCGTAGGCAATTATTCAATGCAAATTAACTTTTTAAGTGACTGAAATATTAAATAGTTTACAATATGGTATATCACTGTAAAAATATATTACTTTTAGGTACAATTAGGGCCAGATACATTTCAAAAAGTAGAATATTATTTTATATTAAATGAGGTATTGTACCAACAATCAATTTATATTAATACCGCAGATTAAAAAATAACAGAATAAATAGTTCTTTCTTTTATACTACAAAAATAAACTATAGAATACAACAGTATTTAAAAAAAAAAGTTATGTCCCGCCGAGATTCGAACCCCGGTCTCTCGCTTCCTAGCCCAACTCCTTACGCACTGCTCCATAGTAACTTGCTTAGCGATAATTCAATGACGGTATATAAACAAAAAAACAGGTTTATAACAATACCTTGACGATTTAAACTGGCGCGCGGAGCGTGCTGACCAATAGCGCCTGTTATCACCTGTGACGTAGCGACCAACCTGCGCAATATCATACCTTGTATTCTTTGTACCATGGATAGTAGTGTTTTGGAAATTTTGATTATTTAACAATCGGATATGTTCGGATAGGGTGCAATGCAATCGTTCTACAACTCCGTTGGACTGGGGATGGTTAGGCGAACAAAAATGGACATGAATTTTGTGTAACTGCAGAAGTTCCGTTACAACAGTGTTTTTAAATTCGGTTCCGTTGTCGACTACTATTTTTGATGGTATACCATGGTGACAAAAAAACGATAATAAATTGTCTACAATTTCAATTCCGGTTAAAGACTTTATTGGGTATGCCTGTGCATATTTTGAAAAGCTGTCAATGATTGTCAAGAATTTAGTTTGTTCAAGAGTGTATGTATCTAAATGTATAATTTCAAAAGGTTTAGAGGCGGTGGGTGTAATATTCATTTTTATATTTATGGGGGTTCTTTCATATTTGCTTTGCTGACATATTTCACATTGATTAATAAAAGTTTGGATACAGCTTTTCAAATTTGGCCAGTAATATTTACTTTTTATTCTACTTTCTGTTTCGTCAATCCCTCTATGATTTGTCTTACTTTCGTGGTAGTTTTTTATTACTTGGGGAATTTCGTCCTTTTCGGTTATATCGATTAGTTTTGTAAGACATCTTTTAAATTTAAATGAAGGCCATCTGAAACATTTTCTGATTACCTCACAGAAAGGTTCATACATATCTGCAGATTCGAAATATATAAAATAGGTCTTGTCCGGTATAACATGTTCTTTAACAAAAGTTAGAATGTCCGTTTCAAAATTATTTTCTGAAAGTTGTACTAAAAATCGTCTTCTCTTTTCGAACAAAATTAATGTTCTTACTTTACTAGGACTGTGTAGAACTCTAGAAAAAATTATCTGGTTAGCGCCATAATTAACCGCTGTTTCTAGGATGGGAACACCGATTGACTCTTTGCGAATGAATGGTTCCATCGTTATTTTGCTCGTTTAGATCTTGACAATACAGCGCGTTCCTTATCTGGTTGTGCTATAATGGAGGCATTATCTAAGATACTTTCTTCTATTCTGCCATTTTGCTCACGTTGCAGTTCTTCTTCAAGCTCCTCGTTGGAGTTATCTCTATAGTCTTTTAAAACAGAAATGTCGTTGGTATCTTTTGTGTGTATCTCAATTCTGGATAAGGCATCTGCGTTGGTGTTTAGTTTGCCTTTCTTGTAAATGATCTTGTAGTCAAATTCTTCCATCTTTATATGCCAACGCAAGAGTTTACTGCTCGGGTCTTTGAGAGAAAACAGCCATTGCAAAGGCTTATGGTCAGTGATAATGTTAAATTTTCGATCAAATAAATAGGGGCGAAAATATTTCGTTGCCCATACTAGACACAGACATTCTTTCTCTATCGTAGAGTAATTTGTTTCAGAATCATTCAAGGTTCGTGATGCGTATGCGACTGGAAGGTCTTGTCCAATCGGACCCTGTGACAATACCGCGCCTAAGGCATATTACTGGCATCGGTAGTAAGATTGAAGGGCTGAGAGAAGTCAGGGTAATGTAAAATAGGTTGGTTGGTCAAACTATTTTTACAATATTCAAAGCAATCTACAAATTCAAAGTTATGTTCAATTTTGGCTCCTTTTTTAAGACATTTCGTCAATGGTTTCGTAATTTTGGCAAAATTATTTATGAATTTTCTGTAGTACCCTAGAAGTCCTAAAAATTCCTTAATCTGTTTGGTTGTTTTCGGTATGGGGTAGTTCTTGATAGCTTTAATTTTTTCCGGATTAGGCCTGAATCCATCTGGTGTCACTATATGGCCTAAGTACGCAACTTCGCGACGCAAAAATTCACTCTTGTCAAGTTGGATTTTAAAGTTTGATTCTCTTAGTCTAGTAAAAACAGATCTTAAACGTTCTATATGCTCTTGTAATGATGTTGAATATACAATAATGTCGGCGAGATATACGAGACATTTCTCATTTTGGATACCTCGTAAAATACTGTCCATTATTCTTTGGAATGTCGCGGGCGCGTTCTTCAACCCAAACGGTATTCTCAAGAACTCGTAGTGTCCGTTTTCTGTATTGAAAGCTGTCTTCGAAATATCATTTTCGCTCATCTCAATCTGATGAAATCCGCTCGCTAGATCTAAGGTTGTGAAGTATTGACATTTCCCTAATTTGTCAAGTAAATCTGTGATATTGGGAAGCGGATATTTGTCATCAATGGTCTTTTCGTTAAGCTTGCGGTAATCAATAACGACTCGCCATTTTTGATTTCCCGAAGCGTCCAACTTTTTGGGCACCACCCAAATTGGAGATGACCACGGCGAATTGCTATGGCGGATTATATTCTGATTTAGCATTTTATTAATTTGACTCTCCACTTCTCGTTTGTGAACAAACGGGTACCTATATGACTTGGTATACACTGGTATTTCATCAGATGTTTTGATATGATGTTTAATTTTATTTGTAAAAAATGTAAGTGGGGTGTCCTCATAATAAAATACGTCAGAAAATTCAGCACACAAATTAATAATTTCAGATTTTTCTTCTAAATTTAAGTGATCTGTTCGAATTACCGAAGGATCAAATTCAAAATTGTCTAAATTTTCAAAATTATGTAATTCAATATTATTTAAATCTTTTTTATTAAATTTTTCGACTTGGATCGGCTCAGAAAAATCTAAAACTACTGGACTAGTGGCAAAGAGTAGATAAGACAAGAGACGACAGTTCGCGCGGTACCTTTCATGTTTGAGTGGTGGGGAGAGTGACCTCGTCTCGCTTGTCCCTTTAAATTTTCGTAACTTTTTCGCGGGAAATTTGAAATAGACTATTATTAAAATTTGCCTGTATAGCTTATAAATAGTTACTGTGTGGGTAAAGAGATAAATAGAAACGAAAAAATGAGTTTTCTAAATATTATATAAAATAAATTATAATTAGAAACATATTTGTCGGGGAATAAAGATAATAAAAGCAATATTTTGTATATCGTTGGTAAACAAGAGAAAGTGACCAAGTCGATTTGTAAGAAATGTTTTATTTACGTGTATTTTTTTTACATATGGACTTGAACAAGTGTAATATCACAATGTGGAGTTTATCAAAAAAATAGAGTTGCTCAATTTTTATTTAATAAATCCTTGCAATTATATAGTATATTTCTATAAAAATACTTTTCAGGATCCTTTGGAAAAAAGTAAAATATTAATTTTGTCGAAGAACAAGACCTATTTTTGCAGTCTTTATAAGCACACACAATGCCACCATCTCGTCTTTTCCTGCTAACAATAATTACAAATTAGAATGCTATAAAAACGATACTAAAATTAAACCTTAAAAACTCTCAAATCGATAATATATCGAAAAACTCTGAAAACACACTTTAAAAAGGCAAAAATGCAAGAAAACAACTAATCAGATTTGTTTATGTTTAAGCCTGATTAGCACAGCTGATTAGCGTCCTAAAATCTTAGGTTCGAATAAATAAAATGCGCAGTTGTCAGATTTTCAGATTTTATCTGTTTATCTTTGAAATCGACCAACTTTAGTCATTCTGTTTCTTTGATATTATCAGTACATTGCGAAAAAGAACCTAAACCAACCTAAACTAAAATTTACATTTCCGTATTAACATACGTTACTTTATATCCTTCTTATATTATTAATTTATTTTCAGAAAATCTTGTTAATTTTTCAAAGAAATATACTTGGCAACAGACAAAATGGGACTTGATGGGACCTTTAAATTTTAATATATCTGCGTCTCTCTCGCGAAATTCGACTTCTTTGTTCACTGTCGTCTCTTGTCTTATCTACTTTTTGCTAGTGGTTTTATTTAAAATTGTAGTTACGGCGTATCCGTTCTTAGCAACTGATAAACAGGATGGTATTTCACAATTCTGCAGTTTTTGATATGGAATGAAAATATCACCGTGTTTTACACTTGTTTTTATTCCAATAACTTGTTCTGTTCGTGGAGCCACAGTGATGGAATTTAATTCATTTTTAGTTCTGTGAAAAAGTAATCTGATCTTTGAGTACGGCTTTACTAGGTATCCTGTGTCGAAATCAAGGTTGGCTTGTAATAACTTATCTAATCCTATAAGTCCATAGAAAACATTGTGGAACTTAAATAAATAAAATTTTAATTTTTTGTTGTTAGGCAAATTAAAAATTTTAGATGCAGGGATCGATACACTGAATTTATGGGCTGACTGTTGAAATACAGTTGTTACAATAAATGGGTCATTAATAATAAATTTTGAATAAAATTTTGAAGCTAAATGTGGATCTAAAAATGATTTTGTAGACCCAGAGTCTATTAAAAATTTTTAAGTTATGTTCAGGGAAAATAATGTAAGATAATTCGCTGGCATTATTTGTATTTACGGATATTATTGGTGGTGTTAAGTATCCGTGTTCGTTACCAGGGTGTCCTGAAAATTTTCGTCCGGTTGAGTATATTGTTCAAATTGCTGTTGATGTTCTGAATAATTTTCATTTTCAGACATATCTGTTTGTCCGTATTCGTAATAATTGTTTTCGTCGTTATTTTCTAAATTTTGAAAATTATTTTCCTCATAGTCGATTTGATTGACATTTTCCATTTGAGTATTGCAGAGTTCTTCAGAAACAAACTTTTGTGGTGGTGGATAGTTGTTATTAAAGTTTGGTTTGATATTACTTGTTTGCCTCGTCGATATACTCATAGGGGTTGGTTTGGGAAAGGGTTGGTTCGGGTTCGGCTTAAAAACATTGGTTTGACTATTTTGATTAGGCTTTCCAAATACCTGAGAATTTGTTGGAAATCTATGTGGTATATTATTAAAATTAGGTCGAATTGGAATTGGCTGGGAAGGAAAACTTGGACGTGCTGAAAAAGAGTTATAAGGGGTGTGCATATTAAATGCATTAAAAGGTTGCCTTGGGGTGTTTTGCGAAAATTGTGGTTGAAAATTATTGCGAAAATTTTGGGGTTGAAATTTAGACATTTGGAATAATCGGGGTTGGAAAGATGGTGGTTTATGAACTGGCACTGTTAACTTAGGGATGTTTTGAAAATTTTGAAGATATTTGGTATTGTGTTCTTGTGTTACATATTGCAACGCGGTGGGTAAGTCTGTAGGTCTCATACACCTAATGGTAGTACCTAAAGGTTCTCTTAAACCCGAAAGATAAGTTTTCAAAGCTAGATCAGTATATAGTTTGCGTTTCAAATTTTTCGAATTTTGTTCAGTCTCGTGTATATCAACGAACGAGCATAAAAGGTTTAAAATATGTAAAATTTTGTCATAAAATTGGTTAGGACTTTCGTTAGGCGATTGTCGTAACATTACTAAGTCTCGATTCAAACAGGCTTCATCCCGTTGATCAGCAAAATTTCGATAAAGAGTTTCTTTTAATTCTTTCCATGTAGAAACGTTACTAACATTAATTACTAATTTTGCGTTTCCACTTAGTTTTCCAAATAAACAATTTAAAAGATAAACATTCTGAAAGTTATTGGGTTCGGTAATTATGTAGAAATTATCGATCAAACTTTGACATGTAGCAAGATATCGATTGAGATCGTTGGGATTTCCGTCAAAATTTGGTACGCAGTTAAGCAATTCAGGCTTAAAGTTATTCATAATTACTAAATTACTATTATTTATATTGCTATTATTAATGTGAGACAGATTACTTGAGTTTGAACTTACACTAGAGTCTCTTAAATAGGTATTACTTAAACTTAAATTTTTTAAAAAATCAGATAAATCTTCAATATTTGTCATTAAATTGCACTTACATTAATAAAACGAAGACTCTGTACATCTCTTCTATAAGGATGGTGGTTGGATCAGCAATTTGGTCTTCTCCAATGGTCACCTACCCTTGCGAGATTGGGCGATGTGGTCCCAATACTCCGATGTTCACGTTCTTTGCAACTTGTCGCCGGTTCTACGATAGAAGGGATTTCTTGATGTCCGAAGAACCACTCTGGGACAGTTTTTGCCGAAAAGTTCGAGATCACCACGGAATACTCAGTAAATTGTAGAAACAAACTCGTTCAACTCGATGTGACACGATCTGAGTATCCTACCGACTGCGCCACTTATAATACGAGACGACACAATCTTCTTTTTATAAAAGCTTTATTTTACTTATACATTAAAGTTACAAAAAAAATTAGAAATACACAAGTTAAAATTAATAGATCTAAATTACTTCAAATCAAATATCTGTCTGAATCAAATAATGTCTGTTAGAAAAACAAGACGATTCGTAACATGCACACTAAGCACTCACTATCCGGCACCGGCATTACGTCAGCAGATTTCCGTTGTATAACTAGCGCAAACTTATTTTAAAAATGCTTCATTTAAATTACTACATTGTACTAACATGCTAGAAGATATACAGGGTGAAAACGACTAAAAAGAAAAAAATAAAATTTACCATACAACGAAAACATGCCACCGAGGTATTAATGAGACAAGAATGGCTCTTAGTAGAAGATTTTACTGGCCAAGAATGTCAGATGACGTAACAGATTACATAAACAATTGTGAGGTATGTCAAAAGAACAAATATGATCGAAGCCCACCTGTCATCAAGTTTAACTTAACGCCAACAGCATCAAGACCCTTCGAGCATATACATGTAGATACTTTTAAGATCAACCACAATATGTATTTAACAATCTTAGATTCATTCTCCAGAGACGGTCAAGCATATCCTTTACAGAGTATAACTGGAACAGAGGTAGTAGAAAACTTATATACATTTATAACGCACCATGGATTACCTCTTAAAATCACTTCAGATCAAGGCACAGAGTTCAAGAATAAGGACTTAGAAGATTTTTGTAAATTGTATAAAATAGAGTTACACTTTACAACTCCTAAAAACAGCAACTCTAACTCACCTGTGGAACGCTTCCATTCATCAATAATAGAAAGTTATCGTTGTTTGAAAGACGAAAAAGATGATCTATCCAGTCAACAACTAATCAAGAGAGCAGTTATGGGATATAATAACTCTATCCACACTGTTACCAAATTCACACCATTTGAGGTTATTACAGGTCATATTAGAAGTGTAAATCCTTTCGATCTAAATGATAATGCTATTATTTCATCCTATGTGCAATTTCATAAGGAAACATCTAATAAGTTATACGAAAAACTGAGAGAAGTGAACGAACAAGTAAAAGAAAATATAATCACCAAAAGAAATGAAAATCGAACCGAACCACCAGATTTTCAATCGCAAAATACAGCCTATATACAAACTAAAGAACGCGCAAAAGATAAACCAAAATTTAAACCAATTCAAATAATCGATCAGACCGATATAAAGTTAAAAACCGAAAACACAAATTATCATAAAGCAAGCGCAAGAAAACCCAAAATTAATAAACGAAAATCTTTTCAGGGAACCAATAAAGCCGAAGATGCTGACATTGCCGTTCCGAGTGGTGACATTGCCGTTCCTAACTGGTGAGCAGAAGTACTATCATCACATGCGCCCCTAACGGTGATTTTCGAACTTCATTTAGATCATGAAATCTGGGCCCAAAATTTTTGCGTTCGATTCGCCTCCTCTTTTTAGACTCCATAGTTCAATGTTATTGGCGCCAAAATGGCGGATTTTTGGAGTTTTCTGTAAAAACTGTAGTGGTAGAACTGTTTAAATGTCATATTTGTTAATGATGGGAATAATCGAATTATTTTCACCATCGAATAATTAGTAATAATTCATATTTCACAATCGAATTAATAATTCGAATTATTTAGTAGTATTATAAATTTAACCTAAAAATAAATTCGTCCCAGCGAGTGCTCGTCTAGGGGCTATTTTAAACAAATCTGAACCATTACCATACGTATATTCTATCACTGAATAAAAAATATAAAAAAAAATATTCTTTATTCAATGTATTCTATTAACTGTGCCGAAGCCGTTTAATAAATTAAACCATAATTTAAAGTTTTAAATTTAAAAGTGCCGAGTTTATGATTGTTTCAATTCCTATTGAAAAGCTCATATCTAAAATAAAAGCTTCTTCTAAAACGATATAAGTATGTCCTTGTTTACGTGCGGTTCGTATTTCTTTTTATTTTATCAGTTGCAATCAATAATTATTTAGATAAAAGAAGAAAATTAATTTTAGTGTTCGGCAGGTGTTCGGTGAAATTTGGGTGAGATGGAAATGAACCAAATAATAGTATTCTTTCGTTCTCAACGAAATGAAAATTTTCACTTAAACTGATTTATTCCTACGTGGTATAGGAAATAACAATGATTTCTGGATTTTTCTATATCGGATCGTTCCGTTCTTTGTCGATTCCCTTTATAAATCAGTTTAAGTGAAAATTTTCAGTTCGTTCAGAACGAAAGAATACTACTAATAGTACTATACTAAATACTAATTACTAATATTCGTATTCGTCCATAAGAGGTTGTTTTATGTTCATTTGTAATTCGGTTACCACAGATATAATATAAAATACTACTAATTTTTATCTCGATTATATCGAAAAAGATAATTCGAATTAGTTAGTTTTAATTTACTATCGAATTAGTCGTATTATTTAATTCGAATTTTCCCAACACTAATATTTGTCTGAATTTGTCATGTCAAATGTTGAGAAGCTGTAAATTTCAGAATAAAAAAAATTATCCACATATTTTAAAATAATTATAAAGCCACTAAAATGCTACAAATTTATTAATAATGTATAGGGGTCGATATATTTAGTGAAGAAATGTGTATTACAAGAAAAGACCGCCATTTGATGTATTTTCTGACATCTTCGATATTCAATACACGTTAGGTAGAATGTATTTATGCCCCAGTGAATATTTTTAATTAGTATATAAAACTTCATGAAAACTTATAGAATCTATTTTTAATCCACAATAGATCTGAGAAGGTCGCAGTGATCAGGCCGAGAGCCACCTCTAGGAATATAATCTAGAACAAGACAAAGACTTTACTTGCAAATTGCCATACATATATTTTAAAAAGGATGCTAAGTGTAAGTAAAATCTATACCTAATCACTCCCTAAAATGTTTAGTATAGTTTAGTTTTTAACATTTTGCAGCAAGAAATTTAGATAAATCTACGATATATTATCATCAAACAAAGAAACATATAATTATTTTAAAGAATAAGTGTTATGGTACATACATAGATTTGGATGACATGGCTTCAGGTGGTTTTACCAGTCAGGACTATCGGGGATATTAATCAATACAATAAAAGAAAAAGCTGAAATAAATTATAGATCTTAGTATAAAGAATATTGTTTATGCATATAGTTATTTTCATGGACTTAAATAGATTAGTTTTTATAGATTTATTGATAGTAATTAATATTTTTTGTTTCATATTGTAATTACTGCTTTATTTAATTACTAATAAAAAGTCTCGTAAAAAGTAAACAATATAATGTAAGCATGTACTTAAGTTAAGATTCATTTGAAGTTTTACATACTGCCGAGTTAAAATTATAGCTACTTATATTATAACAATTAGAGTTATTTCAATGTTAAATTTATAGCAGTATAACTTTTTTATAATGATGATACTTAAACATTATGAAATTTGTTTTAAAAATATAACATTAAATTGCAGAGCAAAATATATTTTAATTGTGTTATGTAGTACTACCTTGCTTTTATTCAATTAATAATAATTTTTTTTGTATAAAAATCACTCCATAACATACAAACCTTAATCATACAGTATACATACCGACCTGGTCATTTGATTACTGTGTATAGGATTTTAACGTGTAAGACAGAGAATAATATAAATAACCGGTTGACAGACAGAGAGACAGCATCAAAAGGGGCCGGCGAGAAGCCGGTGCGACCGATACAGTGTTGCCGGTTTTTACGGGCGTGGGCAAGGTAAAGCATAAGCATGGTGGGAGAACGCATTGAGAGGGGCGGTGCTTTATGTTAAGGTTCGTATTCACTATCCGAAAGAACAAAGGAATGAAATTCGGTATATTTGGACAGCAAACCGAATGCATGCGGCCGTTCGCCATTCGGTTCGCTCCATCATCCGTTTTCAGTCGGAATATCAGAGACGTTCGCAAACGAATGAAAATTATAGAACCGCGCGAACAAGACTGGACGTTCGCTCGTTGGATAGTAGCATTCGTTCGTTCGGATAGTGAATACGCACCTTTATGTAGATGAAAGGGTGGGGAAAGGAAATAGATCACCTGAGATCCAAACTATTTTTGCATCATTCTTTTCGCCTAGCTGTTTCGGTATGTACGTTAAGTGTTTCAAAAATGGCTATTTATACGACCGAAGAGAAGGTGCATATCGTTAAATGGTTTTACATTTCGTCTAGTGTGGAAGAGGTCATTGGGCGTTTTGTGTTCACCTTTCAAGATCGCCCTGTGCCTTGTGCCACAACTGTACGCAACATTGTCCATAAATTTGAGCAAACAGGCTGCATTGCGGCGTGCAGAAATTGTGACAATAAGGAAGGCGCAGAGAAGGTGATTCCCGACAAGGAAATTAATATTTGTGCCGCGGTCGAAACAAGCGAACCTTGTTCAAGCCGAAATATAGCCGAACAAGTTGGTTGCAATGCTCGAACGGTTCGCAGGGTTTTAAAAAAGCATGGATATAAGTCCTACAAAATCAGTACCACGCAAGAAATTTTTCCCGCAGATTGTAACAGACGTCTGGAGTTTTGCGAGGCTGTAAGAGAAAGAGCCGATCGGAATAATTTATTTTTGGAAAATATATTATTCTTAGATGAAAACTCGTTTCCCTTACATGGCTACCACAATCCTTCGATAGTACGTTATTGGTCTCGAGAAAATAAGCACCTTAGTATGGCACTGCGGACACAATATCCACAAAAAATAAATGTTTGGGCTGGCATGCTGCAAAATCCTATCATTGGGCCTTTTTTTATTGATTGTATGTTAACAGCTGCCAAATATTTGGATATGCTACAAAACGAAATTGTACCAGCAGTTCGAAATTTGCCAATCAATTTTGAGGAAGTGTGGTTTCAGCAGGATGGCTGTCCTGCGCATAACGCGCGGAACGTAAATCTGTTCCTTCAAACCACATTTCCCAATCGGCTAATTTCCACACAAGGCACAATTAATTGGCCACCACGCTCTCCTGAATTGTCGCCCAATGACTTCTTTCTGTGGGGATATGTAAAAAATTCCATTTATGGCCATAACCATGACGACCCATGAATATTGACGAGCTGCGATTAAAAATCGTTCAGTCGTTAGAAAATATCCCCGCTGTTATGTTAGCTAAAGTTAGGTCAGAGTTTTATAACCGTCTTGGCTATTGCGAAGCACAACAGGGAGGTATTTTTGAACCTTTGATTTAATTTTTTATAATTATTTTGCTAATTGTCCTTTTTTAAAGTTGATTTTTAGTCATTTTTTTAATGCTTGTTTTAACTTATGCTGAAACAGCAACAAAAACATGAGCAGTATAGATACAACCGGACGTTTAATTATTTTTATTGTTAAAAGATTAAACGTCTCGAGATGTATGGATAACCTTCAAAATCGTAAATATATTGTAGAATGATGTACACCCAACCCCTTTCAAATCCGACTGATTTGATTTCTGTCTACCGTTCTAGGACTTCGATACTGTCAGTGTTGCCAGATGAAGTTTTGAAAATTTCCTGAAGCCTGGTTGGCACGGTCAATCAACCAACAAAAATATTCTTTTAAAATATTTATCTGATGATACTTTTAGAAATGCCAAGTTTGAAGAAAACAAATTAAATACACACACTAAATTGTGTCCAAAAATATGCTTTCTAAAAGGTATTTCCTGGATAGAAACCTTAATGTTAGGGAATATTTCCTAGACCTGGCATCTACGGCCATATTCTCTCCCACCACTTGATTTGTCTCACCCCGCCTCTCGAAATGTGGAAGCCATGCATATCTCTTCGCACGTGTCGCCACCAAACCAAACCATACTCTTGAGTCATAGGCGTACTAATATTTTATTTTCATTTAGATTTAGTATTACAGCCAATTTTAGTTTAAAAGTTTTGCTTATGAATTCTGTAAAATTTAATTTATTAGAATTTTTAATAATAATCTTTATGACAGCTGACAATGTTTAAGATGCAAACAGTGGAACAACGCCTTCACCACGCTGCTTCTTAAGCCCCATACATACTCAATATAAAAAAAACTCATCGACATGATCAAAAGTTTTATGATCAAGCGGGTTTTGTATCATAAATAAAAACAGATAAACAATTTTTTATGTAAAACGACCTTTAAAATTAACATTATAAACATTATGTAACTGTTAAGTGGGCATCGTTTTATGATTCTAATTGTGCTACACTTTAAGGGGTGTGAAATAAATTACTTATTTATAATAATACTGAATTTATGCGGGGTGGTATAACTAGTGTTATAACGGTTGTAGCTATAGTATTACGGGCAACCAACGGTCCAGCTACGTCGAAACACCGGTTCCCATTAGAACACCGAAGTTAAGCGACGTAAGGCGATACTAGTGGATAGACGGGTGACCAGTTCGAAACTCTGTATCGTGCTGTTGTCCAATAAAGGCAAAAGTGTAAAATATTTTGACACACACTGCTCATTCACGCCGGTTCAAGGCCGGATGAGATCGGATATCTCGTGAGTAAGAGTCGATTTAGACACTTGCTCGGTCATTGACCGAGGACCGCTGTTCGGATTCCGCGTAAACAAAGTAGGCCCCGTCCAAATTAGCCCTGGCAGCAAAAAGGAGATGTTAACTTCAAATCTTTTACTTTACTTTATAGTATTACATTATAACATTATCATGTCATAATATTATGAAATAATATTTCCTACTACCAATTTTTTTAATATTGGTACAGCAAACTTATCAGTATAAAGTTTTACTTATCTTTATCCTTTTTATTGCTATTTATAATTCTGAATACGAGGATAAGAAATTTTAGTTTTCAGTACGCCTATGACCGAAAGCGAACGTCTACCTCCCGCTTCATCAGCGGCCATAATTGGATGGAATCAGGGATGAGTAAATATAAAGGACCATAAAATTAATAAATTTTGCTGGTCTGCTGCAACACGTAAGAAATATTTATTGATGGATCAGTATGACAGAGAAGTAATAAAAAGGCCGTTTTTATGAATAACAAAATGGTATTTGAACATCATAATATAATCATATTGAATTGACAATAGATTAATTTATCAGCTATCCGCAGAAAATTGACAATAATAATAAAAACATGACACATGGCAATTAATATAATTCCAAATTAAAAATGGATAAGAGTTTTCATTCATAATAGTAATACAGATATATTTCAAAGAACTTTACTTAAAATTAAGTTTTTTAATTTTGTACTAGTTTATAGCACTTGGTGGTATAACTTGACAAAATAATATCAATCATTAAATAAAGCATAAACGAACCAATAAATAAACAAAAAGGTTAATTTATTTAATAAAACGTACAACGTACGGCTTTGTATGCCGATTGTCGTGTGTATGAAGAATAAAGTCAACGTTTGTTCAGTACAATACGATATACTGAAAGAGAAAAGACTATAAAATACGGGAGAAAAATGAGAAGTTTATTACCTATCCACTTAATCCGGATCGGTCGACAATAGAATTTTGATATTTACAACATTATGTAATTAATTGATTATCGATCCTATTATGTAACTGAGGATGTACGTAACTAAGTAATAGAGCATATTTTTTTGGTTAGTTTATTTAATGAAGCGTACACACGGCTTTGGTTGCTGATTCTCGTGTGTCAACGTGTTCAGTACAATACGATATATTGAGAGAGATGCTGATGCACTATTACGTAGACACGTACATCCTTAGTTGCATAATAAGACAGATAATCTATTAATTCCAAAACGTACTAAAAGCGCAAATTCTGTTGTTGAACAATGTAATCAGTATGATTACAGATTAAATAATTATGGAGGTGCATATGAAACATTAAACGATTCATCATTGTGTTAAGTTATACCACGTAATTTAACAAAGATCAATCATTTAATGTCTCACTTCACACTAGCTCACTCCATTATTATTTAATACTGATTAGAATGGTCGACAATAGAATTTGCACCATTTACTACGTAATACAGCATATTTTTTGGTTAGTTTATTTAATGATATAACCGATAATGTACACACGGCTTTGGGTGCCGATTGTCGTGCACAGAGTCTATAGACTCTGTGATTGTATAAATGAACAAAGAGAAAAGAGCAAGAATTTTCCCAAGCGTATGAAGTTGAGCTCCGGATTAAGTGGATAGATAATAATTTTCTCTCCCCGACTTACAAGATTGCCATAGCGATTCACTTCTAGACATGTAGGTAAATGATGACTAAAATAAACGACCCAAGATTTTCTCTTGCCGACCAGTATATTATCGTAGTCTTAAAGAAATTAGAATAAAATAAACTATGTTAAAAATGTTCATGTATACTACTGAAATGAAGATAATATATCTATTACAGTTGTAATGTATTACAGTTGTAATATATTACAGTTGTAGTAAAATGAGTAACTAATTGTTGAAAATCCAGATCCAACCCTAGATGCCACATTTTTTTGAAACGTCTACTTATGCGGTTTGAAATTTTGATGCAAAATCTGGCAATACCGCTCAGAAGAAATGTTCCCACCCATACCCACCCAACTTTTTTCTCTTTTTAATACATTTGATTTGCCATTAAGCTGCCTACATCACTGTCTTACACGTTAAAATCCTATACACAGAGTTGACCTGTCCCGATGTGTATAGAGCTCCTATGCATTTCAAGCTTCTTTCCAAGTTATTTTATTACGTGCACAATTACATACTAAATGCTAAAACTACCTGAAGTAATACTAATTGAAACAATCTTTCTATCAATATATTAATATATTTCAAAAATAGCAGGTATGTATCATATCAATTTAATTATTACATCTCCTTCTTATTGGTAAACAAAGTTTTTCCTATTGCTTCGACTAAATTAAATGCTAAAATGCTAAATGTTATTCCAATTTTATTTCTTCTTACCTATTGACTTACTTCTGTGGGCGTTCTTTGCGCTAAAAGCTAACATAATATAATAAATACTAATACAAATAGAAAAGACTTATACGGGAACCATTCGTTTATAACCACTTAACTTATGCAGGCCTAAAAAATAAAATTTATAAAATCGAATATCAATATATTACCTGATATTACATTAGAATGAAGCTAGACATGTTTAACTATAGATAATAAAGGTAATTCTATCGTAATTCATAATATTTTATTTTACGCCTTGTCTGCCAAAGTTGGGCTGCCATTTTGGCGCCTTAGCTCGCTCTTAGCGAAACCCGCTTTGCGGATGAAGGTAGTCTCACTGAGGAGCATTACACCTTCTTTTGGAAGGGTCACCCAACAACACACAGGAGAATTCATGGCATAGGCATTGCAATCAAAAACGATATCGCCACCAAATTAACAAAAGTACCTATTGGTGTATACGTCTTACGTCTTATGACCCTAAGGTACACCATATCAGAGAAAAACTTACGTCAACATCATAAGTGCCTACGCTCCTACCCTAGACGCTAAAATTGAGGATAAGGATAAATTTTACCAAGCTCTACAAAATGCACCCCAACAAATTCCAAAGCACGAACGAATCATTTTGCTAGGTGACTTTAATGCCCGTGTCGGCAAACAACAGGAAAAATGGCCTGACGTATTGGGAAAACATGGAATAGAAAACGTAAATAGCAATGGTGAATGCTTATTAACAACATGCACAGAGTATAATCTTGGCACCAATTGGACCACGTAATCGTTCGAAGGACGCATCTAAAAGATGTCAGTCTCACAAAAGCCAGAGTAGATGCCGAATGTGGCACTGACCAACAACTTTTAATTTCAAAAATGAAAATCCAGTTAAAACCCAAACATCCACACTGTAAACAGCAAAACTACATGACCAAATTGAACGTACGGGGTCTAGAGAACAACGATACCGCCGACGCCCTCCGGGCAGCCATCAAAGAATCACTTGCACCGATAACTTCAATCTCAATCGTGGATGCTGATCAAGGCTGGTCACAACTAAGAGAAGCGATTCATAATACCAGCGAAGCAGTACTGGGAAAATCGAACAAAAAGAAATAACCAGGCTGGTTTAACGAAAATCAACCACATATACAGGCATTCTTGGAACAAATGCATAGAGCACATCAAGCCGTCACTGCAAATCCACACAATCCAAGACTAGCAAACAATTTTAAAGCAGCCAACAACACGCTCTGGAGAAACCTGCGCCAACTAAAGGATAACAGTTGTGTCTAGCCCTAGCAGGCAACTATTAGGCCCGACCAATCACGTTAGAGTTTTTGACAAACACAAATGAATTAACACACTTCAAATAACCACGTTAATCAACCTGATTGGTTAAGCTTAAAAGTTGACTGCTAGGGCTAGACACTTCTAAGGATAACTGGTGGTCGCAAAAAGCTAATCAGATTCAATGCCAATGCCACGCATCACGACTATTCGACTACTAACTTCTTTGAAGAGCAAATAAGAAACCGCTGGAAAGAGCATTACAGCCATATCCTTAACCAAGAAAACAATCCTGTTTACAACCGTGTATAGGCGAATTTTACCGCGGACCAGCAAAATAGTCTGCATTTTATTACAAAGTAGCCACGCCTCCTTTGTGAAGAAATAAAAAAAAACCGAATTTCATATTATGGGAAACAAATAAATTATTTTAATTTCATTTGATTTTTTTTATACAGGGTGAGTTTCCTACGATGTTCTCTATGGGTATCACGTAAACTACTGGAGATAGAAAGTTGGTTAAATGGGGAAAGAATTGTAGTTTTGTGGGGTCTAATTGTAGTTTTGTGGCGCCTTTCAGATTTTTGAAAAAGTTCATGGCTTACTAGATATTTCGAAAAAAACAAATTTTGGCTATTTTGAAAATTGTTCCTAATTGCATTATAATCTATTTTAGACAAAAAGTTTTCAGATAAAAGTTGCAGCTAATCACATCCCTAATGAGTTTGTGTACTTCGATTTTTTCTAAAGTCTGTCATTTTTGACATATGACACAAACATGTTTTTTCAAATGGAAATCATAGTTGGCCATGACTTAATAAAAAGCGCCATTTTTTAAGCTTTTCAGCGATATACCGAGTTATAGCCAATTCTTATCTTTCTTGATTAATTTCACTTAGTTAGCCATGGAAACAAGTAAACAAGTTCAATCGTCGTTGCTCTCAGAAATGTGAAACTGTCACATCCAAACATTGTAAATTAAAATAAACAAAAATTGTAAATAGGAATTTTTCAAATGAAGAAAAGTTTCCAGGATATTGGTTCGACTTTTCTTGACCATACAGTTTCGATGATACGTTGAACGGTGAACTTTACTTACGTTTTTAAGAGAACGATTTTCAAGACATGTTAGAAAAGTTGAATTTAGATACTCGCGCATTAATAGAGTGGTTTCAAAATGACTTTCACTATGACACACCACCCCTCCCCACACAATGAAAGAAATGCTAAACATTATTTATATCATAATTATGTAGACACAGGGATAGAAGGACGTGGACCAATTGCATGAGCCTCCTCGATCACCTGACCTATTCATTTTAGATTTTTTTATGCGGTATGGTTAATAACAAGGTTTACAAAAGAACTTACGAATTAAGAGAGGCACTCGAAGAGGCGGTACAGGAGAAGTTTAACCCTGCAGTACACGCAGGCTAAAAAGTATCGAAGGTAAACGCGGTTATCTGAGAGATACTTATTGTTTGTAAATTAAAAATTGAGTGACTGTAAAATGAAACATCATTTGATATTGTAAATTTTATTGAGTAAGTGAAAAAAAGTAAAGAATATTCTAACGAAACATCACTATTCTTAAGTTCAGATGTAAGTATATAATGTTTATAAAATTTTTCAAATCGCTTATATGTTCACATAATTAACTATCACAATCACTTTCAAAATTATGTTTGTAGCAATCAGTTTGACAAATAGTATTAGATTGTTCTAAACATAATCTTTAATTACAGAAATGACAGGAAAATTTTATGAGTCTTTTCTTTTTGATTGTTTTGCAATGATCACATAATTTTCATCAGTGTTTGTCCCGGCATTAGAGCATTCTTGAAGTGGAAATATTCTGCTTATTCCATCTGTAATAGGACCTAGTAGTCCTGTTCTATTTGCCTGTCTGCGTTAAAGGTGTTCAGATAATAACTCATTGGAGAGTGTACGCAAAAAAGCTCGACGGCTTTCAACTTTATTTTTATTTCCAGTATTAATAATTTGACTATTTATACCGGCAATATTCAAAATACTGAAGACCATTGGCCATCTTTTAGTAATCCTAGCCACATTATAGAGAGAACACATTTGATCAACTGCATTATAGAACGTAACGATTGATTTTATGAAAAATTACCTGGCAACACGCGGGTATCCCTTAGATAATTTGTATTAATATTTGCAAACATCTATACATTACAACGGTCAATACTATACTGATAGCTGTAGTCACTTCTTCTGGGAAGATAGCTCAGGGGACGTGGCTCTGCTTTTGTTCGTTCCAGATAAAATAAACAAACATTGAGGGTGGTATCTAACAGAACCGCCGCGTGTACTGCAGGGTTAATTAAGTCGACCAGTTGTGCTGTTAGCATAGCTAGAAATTCGGTTTCATTTAAGTACTCAAAGTACTCAAAACAATGGCGGATTTTATGAACATTTTATAAAATAACTTAAAGTGTATGTAGTGATATTATTTTTTTAAGCTTTAGTTTGTGTAACGTAAATTGTAAAGAGTCGTTTAATAATATATTTTGTCTGGTTTTAAGTTATAAATCATAAAAAAAATAAGAACATCATGCCAACTAAGCGAAATTAGTCAAGAAAGATAGGAATTGTCTATAACTCAGTGATTTTTTGAAAAAAAAACATATTATAGGTTATATCGCTGAAAAGCTTAAAAATGGCGCATTTTATGAAGTCATGGCCAACTATGGTTTCCATTTAAAAAAAAAAACATATGTTTGTGTTATATGTCAAAATGACAGGCTTTAGAATAAATCGGAGAACACAAACTCGTTAGGGATATGATTATCTACAGCTTTTATTTGAAAACTTTTTGTCTAAAATAGATTATAATGGAATTACCGACAATTTTTAAAATAGCCAAAATTTGTTTTTTTCCAAATATCCAGTAAGCCATGAACTTTTTCAAAAATCTAAAAGGCGCATATTTATGACACCACAAAACTGCAATTCTTTCCCCGTTTAACCGACTCTCTATCTCCAGTAGTTTCCGAGATACCAATAGAGAACATCGTAGGAAACTCACCTTGTATAATCATTATAATTAATTATTAATAATTTTGAGTTTGACATTGGAAAAGTAATTTTCACATTTATTATGTGTCATCAGTTTGACGATTTAAAATTGGCCCGCGGAGTGTGCCGACCAATGGTGTCGATATCACCTGTGTCGTAGGTCACCTGACCAAAAAATTGTGTAATGGCGTTATAAGTTCATAATAAAAGTTTTAAAGAAAAAGTTTATTTTATTCTTTTTAGTGTATTTAAATTTAAATAAAAGCTTGTTTTTAAAAAAAGTTTTTTTTTGTAAAATTTATTTTCTACTTTTTAGTTATGCTGGTTTCTCAGTGCCACACATTTAAACTCAATTTTTTTCTTAAATAACTTTCTATGGGCATCCTAATAATATGTATATCGATTTTCATTAAAAAAGGAGAACTTCAAAAAAACGACAGCTGTCAAATTTGACAGTTCAAATGTGAGACAAATAAAATGAAAACCGATTATGGGGTACGGGGCATCCAATATATCGATTTTTATCAAAATCGGACAAATTTGAAATTTTTTTGACAGCTGTCAAGTTTGACAGCTCAAAATTTTTTTCTTTCATTTTAGCCCATGGCCATTATCGATTTTTATCCAAATCGGACAACTTTGAAATTTTTTTCTTTCATTTTCGTCCATGGCCGTCCTATACAGGGTGTCCCAGAAATGAGTGCAGATATTTTAACTGGTAGTATAGTTCAACCCCAGAAACACGCCTATGAGGTTTTTTATGATGTTGAAAATTTTATATTTTTCTTGACATTTTCCGGAAAATGTTGAAAAACTTTTGAGTGCCACTGTTCACTCCCCGGGAAATTCGTTTACCAGGCATAGAGAGTGTCGGAGAGAATGCAACGTTGCCACCTCCTACCATATCCACATTCTGCATGTTATCTATAAATTCAATTATTTTTAGTTGCTACAGAAAAAAATACGAAAATTAATTTTATTCATATTAGTGTAGATTGCTCTACTAATTCTACAGAAACGCGCAATATTTTAAATACTTTTTCCACTGGAGTAAACTGAAAAAATAAATCTTAACAATTATAGCTTCTTTTTTCGCCATATTAGGAAATATTTTCAATCGTTTCGATAAACAATTATAACCTATAATGTTTAGTTAGAGCTTACCCTTTTAATGAAAGTGTTTTTTATCCAGCACACATATACGCAAACACATACACACCAAATATCTATTAAACTGAACATCACAAACCTATCACATGCCTATCACTTTTAAAATATTATTTAAAATTTTTCACATAATAATAATCAAACACTAAACTCATAAATACAATAAAAAATGTTAAAAAAACTTGCTTTAATAACTACTTATATCCGGCGGCTGATGGTAGACAGTCCGGGGTTTTCTTCGACATTTCTTCAAAACCGACGCAACCCCGACAACGATTTCGAAAACACTGAAGGAATTACAAATTATAAATTTTTATTTAGGAATTTTTTGACTTTTTACTCTACTGGACTGATGTATTACTATTATGAGTCAACGTTTTGGTGGTTGTATAAAGATAGATAAATCAATTTTCTAAATGTTTAATGTATGGAGTAGGGATATCCCAAAAATAAAATAAAAGTACAAGAAAGAATTAAGGTAAAATCAAAGAATATTCTACGTTATCTAAAATATAAAAATATGGGAAGCCCCGACAAAAATCACAATCACACCTGATATCAAAGTGATAAACAAACATCGGCGCATGCGGCAGCGAGCACTTACACTTAATTTTTCAGTTCATTGCTAGATGGCCTTTTACTAGGGATGTACTGCAAACAAATATTCCAGCAAAACTAAAGTGTTTTTTCTTATTCTAAATTCTAACAAATAAATAAACCTGTAAAACTGTATAAATAAAATCGGTCTTCGATTTAAAAAAAACATCGATTATACCAAAAAATCGTTTGATAAAAATCACGTCGATTTGATAAAAATCGATCTTCGATTAAAATCGATTCGAATCGTACATCCCTAGTATGGTGTGTAGTTTAAGCACGGCATATGAATCACACGGCAGGCTAACTCGCTTTGGCGGGAACGCTACGCGCATATCCTCGCGCACGCCGCCATTTGCGTTTCCATCAACAGAAAGTAACCAGTGTCGTAGTTTTTTCAGCGACAACACACAGTTACGGCAGATTCGAGTCAGTAGCGTGCGGCTTAATTTATTTTGTTTTTTCTTGAGTGATATGCTTGTTTTTGTTGTTTATTTTTTTGTTTATTATGTGATATATTTGGTTTTTCTAGTTTTTATTTTTCGTTTCTTATGTAATATAGTTGCCAATAAGTGCCCGGTGGCGTAGAGGTACAGGCTTTCATCTACCAATCTCAAGGTAGTGGGTTCGAATCCCACCCGGCATTTCATCAGCCGACAATTTTTTATTAAAATAAAAATGGTTTGAGTACCTATGTCGACTCAGCCTTAAATGAGTATTTGGGATTCATAATCCTGAGATAATAATAGGTGGTTGAAGCGTAAGTGCTAGCCACATTACCTTCCCTGTATACCGAACGGCTCTAGTATGGCAAGCTGTACCTTGCTTCTCCCAAGGCGTCAAACGCTATATACGGGAGCTATTATTATTTTTTTTTTATTTAAAAAACGTTTTTTGTTTAGTAGTTTTATTTTTTGTTGTTCAATAAAAAGTTTCTTTCTGTTTCCTAGAGATCCTAGTAGGTATGTATATAATGATTATTTTAACATATGTTAGTTATGAAAAAAAAGTAGTATACATATTAGGACATTCAGATAAATAGGAAGATCTAATTAAAAATCTTTAACAAACTTTAATATTAGTAAGATTTAATGTTAAATATTTAGTAAAATAAAATTTAATGTTGTATCTAGAATCTAGACATTAAAAATTAAATTTAAAAATCATTATATTAATCATTTAAATATAATTATAAAAAATAAATAAAAGTATTATATATCGAAAATAAGTTAATAATACATTTTAGGAGCAAGAACATGGGCAATTGCAGCTAATAGAGAAGACTTGATTGTAGATATAAATAAGGCCCACAAGTACAGGTTGTGTTTTGTTCACTTTAATTTAAAATGTTTACCAATTCACTTTGTAACCGTATAATATACAATGCGGTACCTACTGTTTCCTGCCATGAAAAAATAGAAAGTTTCTCAAAAAATTGTGGATTTATTTAATTTGTGAAATTTGAATATTAATAAATTTGCATACACGCCCATTGATAGGCATAATTTATGCAATAAATATATCCATCGTCCACATAGCTAACAACACCGCTCAAGTCGAAAATTGGCGGTTTTTACATTTAATGCCATTGGATGAAGCTGCGCATTGCGCGTCGAACCATTGGTCTCATGAAATAGATTTCGGCCAATCAGAAGCCGTAATTCAAAAAATAGTGACAGCGCTCAAGTCGGTTGGCGTCGCAACACCGCACAAGTCGTTAGTCTGTCATAATTTTCGCGGAAAATACTTCGCGCTCTGTGTTTTCTATTTTTAAGTGAATTTTATCGCTGGAACGTTCTTGCAAGTAGTTTTAATAGAAGATTAAGAGGTAAGCTATAGAATAAAGTAATGTTTATTGATGTACGCGTATTAATTTAGAAATAAATGATCAAATAATATCCTTACTTACTTAGGCGGTGTTTACTAACAATTTTTTCTTAACTTAGGGCGGTGTTTCAAATTTGTTATTTTTTTACCTGACTGCCAAAGAGGAGGGTAATGTGTTTAGGATTCCACAAATATGGGTATCAAATGAAAGCTTGTGATGTGTGTTACACAAAATTGAAAGTTTTATCAAAATCGGTTCAGTAGTTTTTAGATTCTTGGTCGGGGGTTTTACGACTTTCTGTCGACTCAGTTAATAATAATATAAGCTTGTTATGAAATCCTATGATTGAAATGGTGTTTCAAATTTGTTATTTTTTAGGAAACTCAATAATTGAAAGGCGCTATGGATGGAGAAGAAATTGATTCCTGGAGTGATCTGGGTTCAGGTGATGAATGGTTATGTGCCCAACTACAAAAATCAGGACTGATGTCAAAACGCAAACGTAAACAAGGTTGCAAAGATAATAAAAATAATTAAACTAGGTAAGTACTATGGGTTTGTTTTGAGTCGAATTTTTATTTGTTATTTATGTTTTTAATAATTCTATTATTTATTTTAGATGTGAATCAAAAAGATCCTCCTAAAAATGAAACTATTGCAACACCAATAAATGATCAAAACTTCGGGGAGTCCATAAAAGGTATTATAAGTAGCCAGGATAATGTAAACGCAATATTTGACCAGAACATAGACTTGGATAATATTGAAAACATTGACATTCACAATCTACAAGTTGTAGAAAAAGTTGGTAATGACTTCTTTGATCTGCAACATATACCACCCGAATTTGCTACAGTGACCATCGAGTATCCTCAGCCTTCTGCATTGAATGTAGCCAATATTTCGGTAGAAAGTGAGAACGTTGTACAAGAACTAGGAAATATTCATATCGAAGCTTTACCTACGAATACTCAAGACCCAGTTTCGGATATAGTAATTAACACAGATATAATAGATGAAAATAAAACAACTCAATATATACCACCCGAATTTGCTACAGTGACCATCAACAATCCTCAGTCTTTTGCATTGAATGTAGCCAATATCTCGGTAGAAAATGAGAACGTTGTACAAGAACTAGAAAATATTCACATTGAAGCTTTCCCTACTCAAGACCCAGTTTCGGATATAGTAATTAACACAGATACAGATATAATAGATGAAAATAAAACAACCCAAACCAATATACAGCAATCCAGTGTCTCTGCTACTCCATCATGTTCTTCAAAAGTGGTCATACTCAGCAATATTCCTTATCACGGGGATTTGTTAAGTAATAAAAAGACAGAACAAGGCGTCAAAAGATCCAAATAAATATAAACGCAATATAAATAAAGAATTACGGATGAAAGGTGAAAGTTATTTAGGATACAGAAGAGACAGAAAAGCAAAGACTAATGAAAAATTTAAAGTGAAACAAGACGTATTTAAGCCTGCAAGATCCATGAAACCACCCTGCACTTCTGCGTTTTGCAAGAAATCCAAACTCAGGTCATGTGACAACATAAACGAGGAACAGCGAAAATATTTGTTTGACAATTTCTGGAAGAACATGAACTGGGAGCAGCGAAGATCATTTATAACTTCTCACGTTAACAAAGTATCAAAGAAAGTTACAAAATCCAGA
Organism: Sitophilus oryzae; assembly: GCF_002938485.1. Lineage (NCBI taxonomy): Eukaryota > Metazoa > Arthropoda > Insecta > Coleoptera > Curculionidae > Sitophilus > Sitophilus oryzae. Next base: position 4,026,435 of record NW_022147237.1, on the reverse strand, counting down.
ATCATCCAAAAGAACTGATAGTCGAACTTACGTTTTGACGATTGATAATGTACGTCACCAAGTCTGCAAAAAAATGTTCTTGGCCACTCTTGGAATTAAAGATTGGTTTATAAGATATTGGTTGACAAAAACCGATTGTGCTATGCCTCCCGATGTGTCTTCTTCAACCAGTAATCGCAGAAATCCAGAGAAAATTGAAGACCACAAACATGTTGAAAAGTTTTTAGGAGATCTTCCAAAGATGCCGTCACATTACTGTCGTGCTAAAACATCACGAGAATATTTAGAACCAATTTTCTCGAACATGACACAGCTCTATCACGCATATAAAGATAATTGTGAATTAGAGGGTAGAGAATGCCTTGGCGTAAAATTATTTGACAAGTATTTTGAAACTCAATTTGAGCCTATTCCACCCAAAGAAGGATCAATGCGACGTTTGTTGCAGTCATAAAACTGGAAACATTACTGATGAAGAATACGCTCAACATGTTCTGAAGAAAGATCGAGCCAGGAAAGAAAAAGATACTGACAAAGGAATTGCACAGTCCGGAGCTTGTCACGTATTCACACAGGATGTTGAATCGGTAAAATTGGCCCCGTATCTTCAAGCTAGTGCAATTTATTATAAAACTAAATTATGCGTCCATAATTCAGGTAGTCAAATAGTACGCTTGAAGCCTCTGTTTTTGCTTCATGCTTAGTAGACCATCTAGAGAAGGTTTTGAGTCTGAAATTATTGCCTGTGGTTTTATATTCCGATGGTTGTTGTGCTCAAAATCGCAATGTTACCTTAAGCAATGCTTTATTACGTTTAGCGATTGAAAAAAATATTGTGATTACTCAAAAGTACCTGGAAAAAGGCCATACTCACATGGAATGTGATTCGGTACATAGTGCCATAGAGTGTAGAATTAAAAGGTAAAAGAAATTTACCTTCACAGCAATCCCATGGCTATAAGTAAAACTGCTAGGAGTGATCCTATGCCTTACCAAGCTTGTTAGATTATACCTTTTCTAGACTTTTCGAAAGAAATTGATTTATAAATCTATAAGGCCTGGTAAAAAAGTAGGTGACCCTGTCGTCACAGATTTACGTATGCTAGAATACAGACCAAATGGCACAATTTGGTATAAAGTTAGTTTTGATGACGAGCTTCACCCGTTACCACATCGTCCCACGGCAATTAACAGCATTAAACAAATAAATAGCTTGCAAAAATTGTACGCAGCTAGAATACCAATTACAAAGCGGAAGTATCAAGATTTGCAAGACCTAAAAAGTGTATTGCCATCTAGTTGCCATTCTTTTTATGATGACCTTCCGCACAGCAATCACTAAAGACTGCAACTAAACTAAAGACCAGAGATTTTGAGTTTCTTTATTATTTTATTAATAGATACTATATATATTATTTCTTTGGAGTTTATTAAAGACTAAGTAAACTAAGATTAGTATTTGAAACATTTACCTATTAAAAGATAAAAATATTAGGTACTTCATTTAAGTTCTAACTAGAGGTTTGTGTATTACCAAATTACTTTAAGCAATTGATCTCAACATGTGATTCTTAAGATTTAAGTAAAGATACCTATCTATGTTATAAAGAATGTTAATTTTCTTTCAATAAAAGCTTTTTATTTGCAAATCATCTTTTAATACCTTCTTAATCCCTAACATTTTCACAAACAACACCGCCTAAATCTAATAAAATATCAGTCAACACCGCTCAAGTCATAAAATAAAAGTTAAAATAAAGTAAATCGTCAAAATAAGTATAAATAATTATTTCTTAATCGTTAACTAGGATGTATTATGAAGCAATAGAAAAAAAACACAGATTTTTTAAAATAGACAGTTTTTTTTAGTGTTGGGAAAAATCGGATGAATTCAATCCTCGAGTATTGGTCCTCGAGGATTCCAATAATCGGATGATCATCCGAGGAATCATCGGTCATACATTTTTCTCTGTATACTATCTCGATCGAAACCTGAATAATACTCGCCGCAGGGTGTGAGTGAATTTGCTTGCTGTTTTTAAAAACACTGTTGCCATGTACTTGAATGACTTAAATAATAGTGTAATAAAAGTAAACACTAATTATTTTAAACACTTTTTTAATAATTTTTAATATGTTCGTGTATAATTTCATGTGTGAAATAAAATTTTCATAGGTTTTGCTTTAAATTGTGCTGATTTTGTTTCTTTCTTTTAACTCCGACTTTGAAGCTAATCAGCGGCAACTTTCAGCACACTTTCAGGCCAAATGAAACCAAGTAATTCTAGGAAATACGGGCGGCTTTTTTAAAAGGGCTCGTTATTTATTGTTTATTTGTCGGCGATCGGTCATTGAAGGATAAAAAATATATTTTGTTTTACTTTTTTAATAGCGTACTTTCACCGAAAATAAACTGTAGTACGTAATAAATCGTATTGTGTTATTGTGCATATTTTAAGTTTTTTTTTTAGTTTAGTTTTAAAATTGAATTTACCAACTGTATTGTTTGGGCACAGCTTAACTAATAATGAAAAAAAAGATTGGTGGTTTTTGAAAGGTTTCTTAAGCGGTGTTGTAAGCTAAGGGACGATATATAGCTACGTAAATATTTTATTGGTATTTCTTTAATTCTTGTTTATAACTCCTGGCATGTTTTTGTTAGTTGCATGTTTTTTAATTTTATTGTCTATTCTCTACAGTGAAATATTTAATTGATTTTTCATTTTTTTACTTTTGGAGAAGTATGCGCGGTTAACGATTCATTTGTTTGGACAAAAGTATTGTAAGTAAAATTCAGTTTCAGTCAATTACAGTATTTTTTTATTTTTTTAGTAAGTAGTTTTATCACGGCATATAAGTTTTTATGTGCCGTGGTTTAAGGTTATGTTAAGGTTATTCGTGGGTTATTAATCTCGCACAAAAACAAAACAGAAACAACAAAAACAATGCAAACAATGCCAAATAAACCTGTAAAAATACTTTTTTATTATTCAAAATGAAATATCTTATAATTCAGTTGGTATACGAATATTTTTTTATTTATTTATAATGTTTTGTGTCAAAAATATGTATTTTTATTTTTTATTGGATATAGTTTAAATGTCTTAATAAATTCAGATTTTTTAAATTTATTAACCTTTTAGGTATCTACCTAATGGTAGGAGGAAATTATTTATGTAATGGTAGGAAAAATAATTTCACTTTAATAGGAAGTATTAGAAAATCAGTAATCTTAAATTAGGATGCATCAATGGAGAAGAAGGCAATTGTTATCACAATACAATAATAGATCTACAAATACCAAGCAATACATTAAATCAAAAATCTCAGTAACACTGTTGTTAATTATGTATTCCCTGTGGTCTTATTAAGTATAAAGTTTTGTTTTACATTAAAATAATTATCCCATTTAATTGTAAAATTAAAATTTTAGTGTCAGCTTATTGATAGCTCGATTACCAGTCAAACAGTTTCGATGTTTTCTATACTATGAAGAAAATTTGATCTGATTAGATTAATTCAGATGTAAATTTATGTTATAGGGTAAGATATTTTAAACAAACCAAGAAAAGTTCTCTTCAGACAAGTTCTGGCCTGAAATTGCAAATATTAACGAAAAAGTTAGTAGTTTTCTATTCATAAATGATATTATTGATTTTATTCTAGGTGAATATATCGAGTCATATATTATGCAGGATATATTGAGAAAAATGGTAAACTAACTAAAAAGTGCTAACAAAATTTCTTAGGAAGTTACTGATATACCTAATTATTAGAAGATGTAACAAATGTTCAAAGAGTCATAGTATACTTTATTAGAAGTGTGTTAGATAGGGTATACACTTTAAAATAACTATTATTGCAGGTAATGCATATTGTGTAATACATATAATATGTGAAATCTATTATTACATACAAAGATTGAAAATTATTTAAACAGCTACCTGTATGTTGTCTCACAATCTCATTTAGTGATGGGTTATGAATATATCTACACAAGAATATTGTGAATGTATGGATATCTGGAAAGCATGTTTATTTTAAGGATTTATGAAATGATTACATAAATATACTAACAACAAATTGCAATGCATCTGTATATTAGAGACAAAGATGAAAGAGAGAAACAAGAATATATGTATTCAAAAGAAAAATATCAAGACCATTTGTAGTAATTAAAATTAAAAATAAAATACATAAAACCTTATTATGATCGAAAAAAAACGGCGTCAGTTGGCTGGGAAATGACGATCATGACATTTCCCATATAGTGTTACATATGAAATGACAGCGACCTTCATTTCACCCAGCCATCGTTGACGGCGTTTTTCTCTATCCTCTGATAGTTTATAATAATATTGAACAAATTCTCATTTCATATAAAAAATAAAAAAAAAAATATTTAAGTATATTTGAATATAAATGTTTTTATGTATTGAAAGGGGACTGTATTTTCAAATATAAGATGAAAATAAAATGAAAAAAAAAAAAACATGTGTGTAAGTTCTTTTTCAAACTAATCTGTAAGTTACGTAAATGTGTTTCAAATAGGTTGCTTTTCACAATAAAGTCAATACACAGTAATTATGCTTTTACTTTTTAAAACACACTCTTGTTTTTTTATTATCAGAGAGTTATTAATATTAGAAAATTTAGTTATGAATATAATAGGAGCAAATATTATGTTTCAAGTTTCAAGTAATTAGAATATGATATGAGTCATAATAGCTTAAATATGATTGCTCATAAAATACCTAGTATATACACATTTGGAATATATCTCTTTAAATATAAATTAGTATTGCCACCATGCGATTAATGGGAAATACAATATGGTCGTGAAAGAAAAAAACGGCGTCAGCAGCGATGGCTATGAAATAAAGACTGTCAATCTATGTGTAAAATTTTTATGGAGAATTTCACCGACCGTTATTTTCAAACCATTCCTGGACTTAATTTTTCCGACCATACGGTATTTCTAGGTATGGAATTATGTCTATAATATGTAGTTAGGTAATTTTTTCCATTTGCCTATTGTTAATTATAACGTCGTCAAACTATAAAATTTGCTATATTTTTTTTGAATTTAATTTTTTTTTTAGTAATATCAAAACATGTTTTGAATAGTTTAATTAGTAATAAAGCTACTAACATATTCAGTTATTCTTTTTTTCTATAAAGCTTTTTGATAAAAAAATAGGTATACCTACTAAAGACGTTAAATTGCCTGGTGATCGATGCCATTTACCATCCAATTTTACACAATAAAATGCCATAGATCGTAATTTCAAAAGCCGAAAACTTGCCGCCGTTTTTTTCAATGAAATGGGCGGTGGGGAGAAAATTACAGATTCCTGTATTATATTAACGACTAACGACATTATTAATCGAGTGTACACAAAGCATGTACACTATTAGAAATCGATCTAATTTCTAATAGTATCCGAAGCTTTAAAAATTCGAGAAAGTGATCGGAGATTGTGTTTAAAGTGTTGTGAAATGTTCGTTGGTGCATATTTTTGTGTCAGTAATCGGCATCGGTATAGGCAAATCGCGATGGAGTATACAAATCCGGAGAAGGTGGATATGCTAAGACCATAGGTACTTAGCAGGGGAAAGCGCTGTAGAAGCTCGGAGACTTTATTCCGAAGAGTATCCGAGTAGACAAATCCCTAATGCTCAAACCTTTGTAAGTATGGTTCAGCATTTGAGTGATTCGGGAAAAGCAACGAAGAACTGCTGCAAACGTTAAAAATTCCATGCTCAGAAGAAGGAGAGCATGTATTGGAAATGTAGGTCGTCATTTTGAACAATTATTATAATAGCATGCAAAGCGAAGGGTATACCGGGTGGTGCATCATCGTTGGATTTATAGGATATCCGGTACAAATAATTTTGAACTGTCGAGATATTGGATCCCCTTGTGTAAATTTGTAATGTATCTTTAAAAACCATTTACGATTTAGCTCTAAAATTAATAGGGGAGCCAATATTTCCACAGTTGAAAATTTACATAGTGTTGTTAAGAATTGTAGTAAAGTGATGTTATTAAGTGTAGTGTTATGTGCAGATTTTAAAATTGGTAAAATGGAAAAAAAGAAAGCTCTGCAGTTGTATCTCTCTGCTATAAGTTATGCTTTTTTATTGTTTAGTAAGTTTTTTCTTTTAGTTTATTTTTGTGGAATGTGGAAAGTAGGGCTACTGGCGATGACCCACTTAAAAAAGTAACGCACCTCTGCAGATCCTCTTGGGTGGTGTGGGATTTTGCAAGTACTTTTTAAGTCTTTCTAGTGGATGTGGCAACAGTGGGCGGCGAACAAGCCGAGATCTGCGAGATCTCTCCCCCGCGCCGGGGATCCGCGAGATTCCCCGGCGGCGCTCAAAATGTCGCAATTTTTTTTTTTAAACTTTCAAAGTCAAATAACTCGGTTATTTTCAATTTATTTTAAAAATGGTAAAGAGAAAATATGTTTCTTTTGGCCAGATCTACCACCCCTTAAAATATCTGCACTCATTTCTGGGACACCCTATATATCAATTTTTATCAAAATCGGACAACTTTGAAATTTTTTTGACAGCTGTCAAATTTGACAGCTCAAAATTTTTTTCTTTCATTTTAGCCCATGGCCATCCTATATATCAATTTTTATGAAAATCGGTTGACTTTGAAATTTTGACGTGTCATTAAACTGTAATTTTTTTTTTTTCTGCAATGTCCATATATTATTTTTTTCATATGTATATACCCACAATATACCTATATATATAATTTTAGCCCGATCCATTTCATAGAAACAGAATTTTAAAAATCCAAAAACCTCAAAAATGCCGCCATTTTGACAGCTGCCAAAAATTCGGGTCATGCCTTGCAAAAAATGTATTGTCATCGGGTCTGAACCTACATGCCAAATTTCAATCTCCTACAATAAAAGGAAGTGGTTCTAATTTAGCTTACAAGATTTGCCCCACAAAAACATACATACATACATAGATAAGATTTACATACAAAGCTTATAAAAATAGCCTCCAATGAGGACACTAAATAAAAAAATGGTCACTTAGCATTAGCAAGCCTACAAATAAGTGGTCTTTATCGTTTTGAAAAGCTCTAAAGTGTGCATACTTATGAATTGAACATTAATTTTGAATTGAATTGAAAATTAAACAGACTATATTTTGAATTATTTCCATAATTATTTGTGTAACCAGCAGCCATGTTCCCATTCCAACAATGAAAATAAAATTGAAATAAAAGCACAAATACCTATGGTTAAATATAAGAAAAAATCGAATTAAAATCTTCCGTAATACGGCCCTACTCGTCACCGGTGGAGGTTATGCATCGACTGAATGAGGCTGACTGTCGCTCGCTTAATTCAGTTAAGCGCATCGTCGAGTGGGGCGTTAAGAGATTCCAGCAATGGACACAGGAGCAATATAAGTGTGTTATGTGGTGCTACTACTATGCAAAAGCTACAAAAATTGATGGAGGTGTTACTAAAGGTACCTATACGGTATGGAGGGAAAAAAACCCGGATATTTTTCCCCATTTAGATTCCAACTCGCTCGCAAACCAAAGACGATATATCGAAAAAGGCAAGAAACTTACAGATATCAAGCTTCAGCAAATAAAAGACGATGTCGATGCTCAATTAGGTAGAACAACCCAACTAGAAGAAATAATTGAGAAAGAGTCACAACCGCAAACACAACCCTGTCCTACAGAGAGATGCGAAACAACCGTGACAAAATATACAACAGATGAAGACATATTGGTTATGGAGGCAAACATATCTCAGAAAATCTTAACGATTTAATCGGGTAATATGAAAGAGCGAAAACGAATAAAGAAGATAAAATTAACACAGAGGGTAAGACAACAGATTATGCAATCCAATAATGCTATTAAGATGTTAAAAGGTGACCAAAAATTAAATCTTACCGATATTAATAACATTATGTATGCTGCAGCGAGTGTTATAACTGGTGAAATAAAAGAAAGATGTGAGCCTAAAGCAAAGCACAAGTCAAAGGAACCAGCCTGGAAGATGAGGATAAAGAAAACTATTGAAGAACTAAGACAGGAAATATCTATCATTGTTGAATACAAAAAGAGAGTTACGACAGCTCAAGTACAAAAGAAAGTTGATACGCTAACACAAAAGTACCGAAAGGACAAATGCATTTACAGAGATAGAACAAACCATAAAGATGAAGCTTCAGGCCAAAGCACAACGGCTTAGGAGGTATACGAAAAGGAGTAATCATTACCACCACAACAAAATGTTCAACGAAGATACAAAGAAATTCTACCGACAGCTAAACAATGAAAACAATGTAATTAAACATCCGCGTACCCAACAACAAATTGAAGAGTTTTGGCGAGGAATTCTAGAGAACGAGGTGATACATAATGAAAACGCATTATAGATAAGAGCAGAAAGAGAGAAATACCAACATATCAAGTCAGATTCTTGGCAGGACTTCACTACGGAAGAAAAAGCAACGGTCAATAAAAAACTAAATAACTGGAAAGCACCTGGACCAGACAAACTACAAAATGTTTGGCTAAAGCAGTTTACCTCGCTGCATGCAGACCTAACAAATGTTATAAACAAAACTATCAAGAATCCTAATAATGCACCACAATGGCTTACCACCGGTAATACATTCTTACTCTCTAAAGGAAAAGACACCAAAGATCCGAAAAATTATCGGCTGATAACCTGCCTACCTACTATATTCAAAGTATTGACAGCAGCCATTACGAACCGCATATACTCCCATTTAATTTCACATAAAATTCTTCCAGATGAACAGAAAGGATGTCGAAGAGCTTCGAGAGGTTGCAAGGACCAATTATTACTGAGTAAAATAGTGGTATCTACTGCGAAAAAACGAATGCGTGGACTGGGCCTGGCATGGATAGATTATAAGAAAGCGTTCGACAGTGTACCACATTCTTGGATATCAATCATGATGCAGCTATGTGGCATTAATCCAACCATATCCCAATTCATTAATAAATCGATGCAAATGCAATCGTTCCGCTCATGACCTATAGTTTTGGTATTGTTGATTGGCCAAGAAGCGAACTTGGAAAAGTGGATTGCAAAACTAGGAAGCTTCTCACCATAGGTGGCTTACATCACCCAAAGGCCGATGTGCATAGGCTGTATATTAAACGACGAAATGGTGGACGAGGGTTAATAGAAATTGAGTCGGCTTTCAACTCTGCTATCACAAGTTTGAGCAACTATATCGCTCTTAACAGAGATAAATACTGTAAGGCAATAGCAACCCACGATGAAAAGAAGGCCAAATACTCTATTCAAAAAGAAGCTATCAATATCCTAGCCAAATTCTCTAAACAAGAAACAACTACACAAAATATTGAAAATTTAAAACATAGTATAGAACGAAATAAAATAGAGAGTTTAGAACAAAAGCGTTTGCATGGACAATTCTACCGAAATCTGAATAAACCGACAGTCGATCGGGAAGGAAGTACAGCATGGTTAAGAAGTTCGGGACTTAAAGGAGAAACAGAGAGTCTCATCATCGCCGCTCAGGAAGAATTAAGATCAGATATTACATCAGAAAAACATCCCAAAACAATCTATAGACAGCAAATGTAGAATGTGCAATAGAGCGAAGAACATATCAGCCATCTGGTAGCTAGATCTACACTTCTGTCTGGACAATCTATAGACATAATAAGGCTGCAGCATACATACATTGGATTATATGCAGAGAGTTAGGTGTACAGGTGCAGGACAAGTATTATGAACACGTTCCCGAGAAAGTTCTAAATATAAACGACACTGTAGTCCTATGGGATGTACCAATTATCAGAGACCGAACAATATTAACCAACAGGCTGGACCTGGTATTCCATGACAAGAAAAACAGTATCTGCCTCCTGATCGACATGTCTGTTCCAGACGACAACAACATATCAGCGAAAGAAGCAGAGAAGATCAGCAAGTATAAAGATCTTGAAATTGAAATCAGCAGAATGTGGAACACGAAGTCGAAAGTAGTCCCAGTAGTAGTTGGTGCACTGGGTATGCTTACTAAAGGTCATAGTAATTTCATCAAACTTATACCTGGCCACCCATCAACGAACGAAGTACAGAACATAGCTTTGCTGGGAACAGCACACATCCCGAAGGTGTTAGGTGAATTCTAGGTCTCTTTGGTGAGACTCCTCGGATTCACCCATTACTCATCAATTAAGAAGGCAAGAAGAGAATGGAAATGAAATAATAATAATAATTTTATGTACATGAATTTATGAAATGGGGTGGGGTATTTTAGTTGTTTGCTTGTCATTTTATACCCTGAGGTCGTCCCAAAATCCAGCATTTCCAGCATATCATCTATATTTCCACATATTTCATTCCTACTCTGAAAATATCTTCCCAGCTTAAGGATTTCTCGATGGGAAGGTCCCACATTTGTTAATCCAGACCAAAACTAAACCATAGCCGCGAGTCAATATGTATTGTCATGTCACTTTACATATAAATTTTGAAACCTTGCACTCGAATGCCTTTGGGTCAGTTCAGATGAGGAAGAAACTAAATTTGTAATCATAAAATTACTATTGAGTGTCTAGAGTAGCCGGGGCGAAAAAAAGGTTTGGATTTTTATCTTGTCACACTTTTAAAAGTGTGTGTGGATTTGATTAAACTTCTAAATTGCTTTTTTTGGTTTTATGAAAAAAATGAGTTTTGACCGCGCCCTCCTGAAATGTCAAAATATCAAACCTCAAAATTAATGGCCGCATAGTGTTAAAACTTATCCATTGTGCTTTAGAATGATCTTTAGAATTAAAAAATATATTTATCTTATTATTTACTTGTCTTTGTTTACCCAAAATTAATATATACAGTTTTCGTTTGGAAAAAGAAATGATTTAATGTAATAAATTAATTTATTTATAAACTTTATTCATCGCTTCTTTTCAAATTAGAACTTACCAAGGAGTACCGAGTTCCACCCCACGCCCCCTTCCTCCCTTTATACAAGTTTCGATCTATTAATCTGTTTTCGGTCTCCTTATAATTCGAAAAATACCCGCTTTCGTTTGGTTTCAAATTTGTAAAACTTCTTGCTCTAGTTTGACACGAATGTAGCTATCTCTTGATTCTTCAAATTACATAGATGCCTCTAGTCACTAATCACTCTACACAAGGCCTGGACCGCCCGAGTGTGACATGAAAATTTGATTGTTTATTTAATTACGAGTATTAAGGTTCTTGCTTTGAATTGGGTTCTCTAAATCGCGACCACTTATGTGCTTTGTCAGAGACGGCTCTGTGAAATTAAATTGGCTCCAAACTGATCAACTCTGTATATTCCTAGTCTCTGGAAATTCTATTTTGGGAACTTTTAAATACCCTCAGTTCAAGTGGTGTTTCTCTGTTTTCAAAATTCGTCTGATTCCGAGTGCTCTGATATGTATCTTCATCGGATATCATCGCTAGAAGAATGTTCTCAGTGGACAAAATAGCCATTTGTAGAAATTACCCGTTTGATGAAAGTTTTCCTCTATCAGGAAACTGGTTCTGATTTGTGTACCTAATTCGCTACAAATGCACAGAGCCATTCTGTGGAGCTGGCTTCAGGTCTTTATAGAAAACCAGACAGGAGCATAAACTTGTATGACAAACGTAGCCAGTAAACAAGGTTTCTGAAGGCGTCTGTGGAAATATATTAAAACGGTTTGCCGTAAACGGTTTGCCGTCATAGTTGCCATCTTGTACGCGACTCATCTTCCCGGATCTTTCTCAGATAAACTGTCAGGGCAGATTCCATCCGGACAGCAAAATACATATACGGTATAGAATTGTTGGTCTGTGCTAAGATCTTTTCATCGACATGACATATAAAGTTGTGCCCATTTTCTCTGAAAATTTACAACTGGTCTCGATTCACATGTTGCCAGCTTAGATCCAATAGGCCCAGGAATAAGAATAAGGTCCCTATGTGTCCGTCTGGTCTGCAAAGAGATGGCGCAGCAGTAGTTCGTTGGTGAAGTAAGCAAATCAACCATTGCAGGGGTCTTTAATATGAATTTCCAGCAGCCGTATAATACCACTCTTCCAACCAGTATTCAATAAGTTCGCACCGTCATATCCAAATGAACTGTTAGACATTTCAGGTCAATAGGATTTAGCTTCAATGAGTGATGTATATGATACTTTTTGATATATTCAAACCAGTACAAAGTATTCGCTTTGTATGGCCAAAAATAGGTGCCCTGGTTTCTTCAATTATCGGATATATGTTCCTGCTGTTTAGTAATACGACGTCCTTTAACAAGCATCATGGTCTGGTCTTTTCTTTCATCATTCTGGCTATTCATGCGGGCCATAAATACGATATATTTTACCTTTAGTGGGCGGTTAAAATTGAGAACCAATAAAAAATCTGGTTTATTTTTACTATTAAAAATCGTTTTTCGATATGACGTCAAAAAAATATTGAAATAAAAAAATTACCCCTTCGTCCCCATGGGCGCGGGCTAAAAACAGCATAATAAAACAATGCCTGGCTACGACCAGCAAATAAAATATTAGTTTCTCAGAAACCGGTTTTGATTATTTGTAGTGTTACACGTGAGTAGGTGAGTTCATTGTCTCTTTCGCCAAGTAATCCCCGACCTGTTATGTAGCCCCAGCACGAACGAAAGAAGTTTATCCTGAATATATTGAAGAGTACCTTAAAATCCTCCAGATCTTAGAAGGCTTATGCCACGAGCATTACATCGTACCAAAAACATTAACACCACTCCTTTAATTAGACATGTATCTGATAACATCTAAAACTATAATGGATACATATAAAGTACTACAAAATCGGTTTAATTTCATGTTGCTATTTTTGTGTTTGTAGTTGTTCTGAAAATTAACCATTTTTATTTGTGGTTTTAGTACACCTGTCTCTACAATTAATAATACATAATAGTAAGAAAATCGCTAATTGGTAATACAAGAAAAGGTACAAATTTGAATTCTGGTTGGCTTAACTTGAGAGTAATTATATTGATTTAACTTATTTTACCAACTTAACTTGCAGATCATCATGACTTGAGTCAAAAATATAGACTTAAGTAACAAAACGACTTATATGTTATATTGATTTATGTCAAAAACTTAAATCATTTTAAACTCTTTTATGTTGAATTTGATCTCTATGGACTTAAACTACTTTGATTTTAGGAAATGATTTGGGCACTAGGACCAGGGGCGGGAAAAGTTAGAAAATAGCAAAGTTGTGGTTCCAATTGCTCTAATGGAAACTTCAAATAAAATAAGTTCCATTCCAGCCACTAGGTGGTAGTGCAATTAATTTTTAAGTTAAGAAGTTGCTACTAGTTATTGCCAGATGGTGGTAAATCAGAATTTTTTTGTAGTTTCCATAGTTTCCAACGGCCATTGTCATATTATTGTCAAATTCTCAAAAAATATTGTCGTTGTCATAGCGCCAATCATAATATTATCAAATAAATGATTATCAAAACGTTTTCCAAACTATAATTTGTTCTATGAATTTGTTATATGTGTTTTAATTAGACAATTCCTTTTGTTTCTGGCCCTAAAAATATAATGTAAGTCTTTTATTTTTGCCATCATTTGAGTACCTATTTATACTTACTCCATTTACAAAACTTTGGGCGTATTACGTCGGTCTTGTTTTATTATAATAAACGATGTTAAATATTTGACTTAGGCGGATTTACCCACCTTAATTGCTATTCCTTAATTCTTATTTCTAACTGTAATTTGTAATTCCAATAATAATAATTCTTTATCCTTTATTTTTTTAGGAGACAGTTATCCAAATTTAACCATATTTTAATTCCCCAAAATTGACACTAACGACAGCTTTTACATTCTGTTCTGCCTGCAGTTTCCTTGAATAATATAGGATTTTATCGAGTAGTCATCACATCAGATCACATCAAATCGTTTTTACTTTTACAAGTTATTGTGTGCAGCGAGGACTTACAAGCAAAAAATTGCAGTAACTTTCTTGGGTTTTGTTTATAACCATGGTTTGCTGTGTCGCTATTTCCTGTGAATCTGCCACCGAGGTCAAGATTTGGGGTCTGGCCCCATGAATAGAAGAAGGGACATGTAAGGTAATTTGGAACTCTAATACGAGACATGCTTTCCTTGGAATGGGACGAACAACAGTTCACAAAATACACAAGAATGTCCAAAGATCAATTCTCGTATCTACATAAGTTGGTAAAACCATATTTAAAAAGGGATCCGAAAAAAAGACATGTGTCCTCAGAACAACGCCTTATAATGACCTTACAGTAAGTATCTTTGAATGTGACGTGTTTTTTATCTAGGTAACTTTAATCTAAAAATGTGTTCATATTTTAGCTATCTTTCTGAAGGATGCTCTATGCAAGAGATTGCATGGGGGTATCGAGTTGGCCTAAGTACAGCCAGAAATATAATCATAGACACCTGCAAAGTTCTGTGGGACACCCTAAATGAGTCCCAATTACCCGTGCCAAACACAGAAGACTTCATTCACATTTCTGAAACTTTTCTTAAGAAATGGAATATACCAAACTGCGTCGGTGCACTAGATGGCAAACACGTAGAACTTAGGGCCCCAAAGAACTCCGGAAGTGAATTTTTTAATTACAAAAAATCCTTCAGTGTTGTATTAATGGCAGTGTGCGATGCGAATATGAGGTTCACAATGATTGATGTTGGAGCATCAGGTTCAAACCATGATTCCATTGTTTTTAAAAATAGTGGCATGGGAATGGCACTTTTTAATGGGGATTTAAAAATTCCACCTCCAAAATCTCTGCCGAAGACAAATATTGTCCTTCCCTATTATTTAATAGCAGATGCTGGCTTTCCTCTTCACACTAACATTATTAGACCATACCCAGGAAGCCATCTTGGCGAAAAGAAAAATATTTGCAACTATCGCATTAGTAGGTAAGTAAGGGAATATTTATTTCAATTGGGTATATAAACCTAAAATTTTATTTTGCAGAGCCCGTAGAACCATAGAAAGTGCATTTGGGATTCTGAGTCAGCGATGGAGGATATTACGAAACAGAATTAATGCTTGCATCGAAGTTTGTGAACATATTATTCATGCCACCATCGTGTTACATAATTTTCTTCAACAAACAGAGGAAGATATCCCACCAGAAGATAGGCATTACTGTCCTACTGGGTTTTCAGACTGGATTGATTTGAAAGGTGATTTGCATGATGGTACATGGAGAGAAGAAGGGCAAGGTTTGAGATCAGTTGGGAGATTAGGTTCAAATAATGCCAGTAACTTGGCAAAAGATCAGAGAGACCTGTTGGCAGAATATTTTGTTTCCATCGAAGGTTGGGTCCCATGGCAAGAAAATTATGTAAATAGAGGTGGCTTGCCCACAGATTAATCCATCCATTTTCATTCAACTAGTCATTTTTTTTGCCTGGCGTCAAAATTGGAAATTAAAGGTGGGCAACGTCATCAAAGTGATATGAGACTAATTTAGCCTTTTGACCTTTTGTGATATTACTAGTGACTAGGGTCGAAAAATGTTTTTTAACTGCCTGGCATGTGCCAAATTTACTAGTAATTTAGTTGAGTAGTTTAGTAATTAACTGGTACCAAACTACTCGACTAAATTACACAAAACTTGACACCTGTCAAGCATTAACAAAAAAAAACAGACTTTTTAATTAAGGTTTTGAACTTAACTTTCAGTTAGTAAGTTTTGATAGAATAGGTATAGTGTTAAGTAGCTACATATTTACCTTCAAGAGGTATTATTTCTGGATTTAGACGACAATAAATAGATTGTTTATTTTCATACATTTTTTATTCACTGTTATTGAATAATTGCAATTTTCAAAATAAATGGACAAATAACGAACAAATAGTTTTATTATTTATCCTTGTGCTCATTAAATTATATCAATAAAATAACAAAAAAGTAAACTCTTGGGTGATAGTCCACACATCACCACTACCCACCTAAATATACTCGTATTGTAAATGATATGAGTTATATGGTTGGTTGAATTAAAATAACATTGGAGTTTTAATGTCTTACTCAGATATTAAGAGACATAATGAGAGAATATTCTTTTATTTCAACTGACCATCTAGCTCTTACCAGTAGAGGTGAATTGCCACCCCTACTTCTAATACAGCAAAAACATTTCCAAAATAAATTATATTAAAAAAATAAAAATATAAACTCTTGGGTGATAGTCTACACATCACCACTACCCACCTAAATATACTCGTATTGTAAATGATATGAGTTATATGGTTGGTTGAATTAAAATAACATTGGAGTTTTAATGTCTTACTCAGATATTAAGAGACATAATGAGAGAATATTCTTTTATTTCAACCGACCATCTAGCTCTTACCAGTAAGGGTGAATTGCCACCCCGTAATACAGTAAAAACATTTCCAAAATAAATTATATTAGAAAAATAACAAAAAAATAAACTCTTGGGTCCAAAAATAAACTCTTGGAAAGATAGTCCACGCATCACCACTGCCTACCTATAACCAGTAGGGGTTAATTGCCTCTCTGTAATACAGCGTTAGCGTGGTTTTTCTTGCTAAATGAAAAGAATTTATTTTCAATTTTCCGAAAAGTTACTCTTCAAAAAATGTTTGCTTGTTTAAAATTACAAATTGCTTAGGAAAAAATCTGTTTTTATACAAGGTTGTCAAAAAATTCAAATTCTTCTTGATATCTGGGATTCTGACTTAGCAAGAGATTATCAATAATTTGTTCTTATAATTATTTTCCTCAAAAAGTAAAAATAAGGGTATTACTTTTGATAAAAGGCAAAATTTTGAATTTTTGAGAACCCTGTATAAAAAACAGATAGTTTTTCTATGCAATTCGTATTTTTTATACAAGCAAAAATTTTTATGAAGAGTAAATTTTTTTTTGAAAAATTGAAAATAAAAGTTTGCCATTTGACAAGAAAACCCATGCGCACACTGTATAACACTACTAAAGCCTAAATTTTTCTTGAAATATGGGTTTTTTGGAGAAAGAAAAAAATTTTAAAGACCAAGTTTTTCTACCTCATTCGCGAGTTGTTCTAGAAAATTAGATTGGAGTCGCAATTTTATGACATCAGGTAATTTTTCCATATACACCATCATAGCTAACAGAAAATGATAATTGGCCTTATTTTCCGGCAAATTGTTGACTGTGTTCTTATCAACTGAGTCTTTAACAATAGTTTCAATATTCTGACCTATTTGCACACACGTTGAGACTAAAGAATCAATAGAATCATTTTTCCTTTTCTTGAATTCATTTTTTTCAATGTTTTTTTTAAGTCTTAGATTTTGAATGTTTTGATTTACTGAAGCAGTTCGAGGTTTAATTAGTTTTGCAGGATTCTCACTATGCAGAGATGTTGCTTCTGACTCAGTGTTCGAGGTTTCGTCTTCAACTTCCATAGGACTCTCACTTATTGGAGTTGAAGAGAGAATTTCACTTTCACCTTCTACTCTTTGGCCATCAATTAGAACAATGGCTTCTGACCAAGACTGCGTTTCAGATTCCTGAGAAACATTGGATGGTTTTATATTACCTCTTGTCCTAAAAACAAATTAGTGTTAAACTATTTAAAAAAATGGTAGTATCATCATGAAGACCTGTAGACAAAGTTAACTAGATGGGAAACACTATACCTAAAATCAAAACAGAAACTGAACTTACATTCTGCTTTGTGTGACTTTCTCCAAAAAACCCAAACGTTCAAAAAGAACCTAGGCTGCTTTAGTAGCACCAGACCCGGAGGGTACTTTTTTAATAAGCCTTCTTTCTCTTATATATTTCAATCGAAGGTACTCCCATGCTTCTTTACATTCTTTTACTAAAAATAAAGGTAATAATGAGGGTAATGCCTAACATCATTTGTATGACATTATTATGATGACGGTAATGGAGTTTTTTGTTAAGGCAACCCAAACAAACAACAATTCTCAAACAACAAAGCTTCTGTGTTCATTCGGCAAAAATTTTTGTTGTAAAAACATTTACAAAATTGAAATATTGCTGCTGAACCGAACATGGAAATTTTGTAGTTGGAAATTCGTTTGACCTTCACTCACTCAGTGAGTACACATGGCCTTTATACCTTCTGGAATTCAGTGAGCTTTTTACTTACCGGATTTTTCCATAATGGAGGAAATTGTCTCCCATGAATTTTCTGCTGCTAATGTATCTTTGTATATCTTGTGTTTTTTGTCCCACAAGTTGGGGAATTTTTCGAGCAGGTCTATAAGAGTGCATTGCTCTTCCAGATCCATATTTATTGATTGCTAGATGATTTTAACGATTTTAACATTCCTAACCGTCCCACCTCCCGCCAACGAAATCGAGTGTCAGCCACAGAACAGAATAAAAGTGTCAGCTGCCAAGTCAAAAATTGACATTTCAAAATTTCACGCGTGCGCATCTACACGTTTTCCTTAATCGCTAATTTGTAATCGCTAAAAAGTTAAAAGTTGGGAACTTTCAAAATAAAGAATTACGAACGGTGGTTAAGAATTAAGGATTAAGAAATTGTATAACTAAACTAACTGCGTAACACGTATTTTATCTTTTTATAATTTAGCGAATAAGAAATAAGAATTAAGGAATAGCAATTAAGGAATTGGGTAAATCCGCCCTTATAAATGAAAACTTTAAATAATAAATAATATTTCACATATTTTATTTTTAATGTTTTTCTTTAAAAAGATTACACACACAAAACAAGGCAACGCCGCGCGTCTATTCGTTCAATTCCGAGCAAAATAGCGAGGCTCCACGAAGTTGGGGCCTCGCTCGCCAAAGCGAGGCCCCATCGACAGGTCAGATTTTGATGCGAGACGAGACTTCTAGGGTATTAAGATATTCTTTGCTAGCAGCCAACTGTCGGTAAAGATCAAACAACATCGAGCAACTGGAGCGGGCGCGGCGACCAGTCCTCTTTTAGTCGTACAGCGAAATTTCTATAGAGGCAAGCGTTATTTATTTCCTTTAAACAATGGACGGGGAAGAAAAAAACGAAAAAAACATAGAACCGGAATGGAGTGATAAGAAAGTCATATTATTGATTGAGCTTTACCATAAAGAGGACAATTTATGGAATCCGAAAAATGAATTATAGAAAAATAGAAATAAGGCGGCATGATTCACTGATGTCAAAATCAGACGCGTTGCATATTGAAAAATCAGAAATTGAACGTAAAATAAAAAATATTACTAGTCAGTTCTACAAAGAAAAGAAAAAAGTCGAAACTAAAAAATCTCAAGAAGTCTCAAATCTCAAGAGTCTCAAGAAGTTTATAAGCTAAAATAGTTTACTTATCAGTATTTGTTATTTTTAAGTGATAAAAATAAACCACGGGAAAGTATTGATAATTTTCAGATAAGTAAAACTATTAATTTATTTCATAAAAATCTATTATCTACTTTTTGAAAGATACAATGCATATATAGGGTGTTTCAAACTAATAAAAAAAATAGGTAAGGAATGATTCAATCTCTTCGTAAAAATAAAGGATAGTTTGTTATACAGGGTGGTCCGAACTGTATTCCGGAAACTTCGGCAGTATATTCTGCAGATAAAAATAACTAAAAAAGTTTGGTAAATGTATGTCCTAAAATGCTTAGTTTCGGAAATACTGGGTGTAGAAGTTTCATTTTTATTTAGACTTTTACCAAATAATTTTTGAATTAACGACAATAATTGGATGAAAATTGGTGTCTGGAAGGTTTTTGACATGAGAAATTTGATTTTGATGTCAATATGACCTCTATTTGTAAGGGGCGCCACCTACATGTGTTAACGCCCGTTATATAAAAAACATGATAAATTTATATTTTTTTACTCAGTAATTTTATACAGGTACGGACGAAAAGTTACTGCTTTTCAACCCAGTTAAAAAAATATGTAGGTGGCGCCCTCTACAAGTAGGAGTCATATTGACATTAAAATCAAATTTCTCATGTCAAAAAACTCCCAGACACCATTTTCATGTCAATATTGACGTTACTTCAGAATTTTTTTGGAAAAAATCGAAATAAAAATGAAACTTCTACATTCTGTATCTCCCAAACTAAGCATTTTAGGACATATGTACATTTATACGAACTTTTTTACTTATTTTTATCTGCACAATATGCTGCCGAAGTTTCCGGAATACAATTCGGACCACCCTGTATAAACGTTGGGTATGTGATGAATTTTTCACTAATGGTAGCGTGACCTTGACTAAAAAAATTGGTAGCTTAATATTTATTTAAATATTAATGAGCGGGGCACTTGGATATTGAGAGCAACGAATCTTCGTGGCGTTCTTGTAAATTATTACATTAAATTACCAAGATAAAACTTAATCAATAATACGTAATAAGCCTCTCATCGTGGATCCTCCTGTAAAGTTAGTAATCAACTTCTACTAGGACTTACCAACAATGTCTTAATCTGGTCAGCAGGAACTTGTGGACTTGTGGCTCTGTGCTGTCAATGCTTCGGTACTTCTCTCTTGCATAAACGATCGACGGACCCTTCTCAGTATTCTTTTAAATTTTAGGTTTAAGGTGTTGAAGTAGAAATAAAATGCTGATTTTACACAACACCTACTTTATTACAATACTAAGAAATTAAATAGCGAAAATAAAAGAAAGACAAAAAAATATAAATAACAACTATTTAAAAGTAAAAAGAAAATTAAGCGTTTAAAACAATGAACCTAAAATTATAATAAGATAATATCTAATTCAATCAGAAACTAACTTATTAGAAAGAAAATTAATATAATTAAAATTTAAGAAAAGAGAAAAAAATAAGAAATCAAATTTAAATTAGGATTTAATTTAAAGAAAGAAATAAAAATTTACTAAACTGATAATCAAAAAATATATGTTAATAAAGAAACTTAGTATTTTAAATTTAAGAACTTCAGAAAATCAAAGACTATTAAAATAAAAAAAAAATATACCAAGAAATACTGAGATTCACCACGAAGCCGAACACGTCAAACTACTTAAAAGACAGAAGTGAACTGATTTAGAAAATTATTTTTTCTAACACTTGTTTCATCCAGGATAAGTGGGGTAAGTTTGTAGGCTCCACCCATGGTTTTGGTTCCTCGTATCATCATCAGGCACCCACTTTTGCGGTACCCTCTGATTGGCCGAGGAGGTTCCAACCCCCTAGTGTTTTAGGCTCAACTCACACCATATAACCTAGATGGCACTAGTAATGTTAATTTTAGCTATTAAATTCAATTATCATAAATATCTACGTAAATCTCATTATTTCCTGAATTTACCCTATCATTGTTTAACTATATTCTTACCTAACACAAATTGAGGATTACTCTTAAAAAAAAACCCTACCAAATCACAATTCTAATTTATATTCATTATATTTCAGTGTATTTATTTCTCATAATTTCGGACCTGCATAGGATAAAAAAAAGGAGAGCAATCCTTCAGGATAACGTTACGTGAACCTTGTTCATTTAGTTATTTAACTTATTTATATCAAAACGTTTGATTCGACCAGGGTGGACTAGTGGTCGGTTTATCGAACATGTGGCATGGGACATGGATATTAAAAATAGTTGGTGTCGCGTTGTATAGAGGCTTCTCTATAAGGGTCTGTTTATTTAGTCTGGCTAGAGCTTAGTTCTTACGACTTTGTTGATTTCAATTAAAGATTTCTTCGTTCCCATCCATTCTATAAGGCAATTCATTAATTTTATGATCGTGAGATTTAAGTCGAAAAGAAAAATATTTAGTTTTTCCCAGAGAAAAAGAAGGGTCCCTCAGACTAAACAGATTTTACGACTTTCCTAGAAAATTATCTTGTTAAGGGCGGAAACACGTGTAGACCCCCAAACAAGATAGGCTTATTTTCTACGCTGTAAAATAAACTGTTACAGGTACAAGCGCGGTTTTAGGGGAGGGTTAATGGGGATAATTAGACCCCCCCTCCCCCCAAGACCGATCAAACTTCAAAAAATAAGTTTTAATACGTAAAAAGCAGTTTTTTGCGTGAAACAAATAGTTTTTTACTCGTAAAACATAGTTTTTATGTGTAACAAATAGTTTTACACGCAAACATGTTTTTTACACGCAAACAAAATAATTTTTAAAAAACAATTTTTTACGCGTAAAAAATATATTTTTTTATTTATTACTTTTTCAACATTTTAAACTACACTTTTTCAAACATGTCCTCCAAATTCTCCAAACGTTTCACTTCAAATATACGCACGTAGTGAACAAACATTTTTTTATTTAAAATTACTCCCCCCCTCTTGTTTTTTTTTCAAAAACCGCTCTTGGTTGGGTAAAAACTCAAGTCATATTGGAGTACAAAGACGCCTCAAACTTTTTAATTTTTATCTTAACCACAAAAAATCATAGAATTAATAAAATATGTAGGACAATTACATACATATACATACATACAAGGACAATTATAGTTTATCTGAAGTCAGTTGAAATAGATTGGGACTCTTAATTTCGGCACTGTCTTTGTCGGCTCCTTTGCCGGCATCATCGGGACAAAGGAATTAAGAGTCTCAGTAGTTCTAGTTGACATCGGAAATACTATACTACTATGAAAGCACACTATCTGCATATATTTTTTACTTTTTTAAAATGGTGACTGGGGATGAAAGATGAAATTGTCTGCCCTTTTATTCCTCTTTGTGTAAATTGACTTATGAAACTTACACAACTATATAAAATACTCGTAATAAAACAAAATAAAGAAACTTGCCGATTTGAAATTAAAATATTAACAAAAATTATTTATAATTATTAAATGTAAATAATTACATGTTGTTACAAATATTTTAGAATTAATTTAATAAAAATAATACTCTTTACTTCATATCTTGAAAACGATTTTTTTCATAGTTTGTAAATTAACACAGAAAAGAAGGTTAGTTCAAAATTCTGTTTAGGTCATGCATATTTACTATATTTTTTAAAAATGTTTCTAAGAAAATTTAACATTGGTGGAAAATATTACTATTTCAGAGCAGCTAAACTAACATTTAATTTTTAAAATAATTTTTTTTTGTTGCGATACGTTTATTTAATATATTTTTATATTTTATTTTTTAATTTCAATTTGGTAAGTTTTTGAAAAAGAAGTAGGAGGTGAGAAAAAGTGTGTTTTAAAGCATCCTGTATAATCTACCTAGTACAAAAGGGCACAGAAATATAAACTTTGATGTCCTGTGACATCGGAACATCAGATTTTTCGCAAGATATACCGGGTGTTTCTCAAAAGTGGCTCACATCTATAACTTTTTATTTTTTCAGATAAATAAACGAGATTTAGTACGTTAGTATATGACATAAATCAGGATTTATTGACATATTCAATTGTTTTCGGTAACTTCCTGTTTCACAGAAGTACAATGAATATAATGAGTACAATCTTTGATTTTTAAATAGTACCCTCGATATTTTTTTACTTCATTCGATAGAAAATGACACTCATCATATGTCAACTTTTGACATTCTCGCTTAAAAAAATTGTATTTTAAATTTCAATCTTGAGTGCCATGGCTATAATAACACTAATTGTTAAACAAGGAGCCTTGGAATAATAAATTTGGTCATCTAATGTTTTTCGTAACTTTTCCTGGCCGCTTAAAAGATGCCTCAACCATATTTTTAATCATAACTCAATTTTTTTTAAATGAAACGAGGATGGTTCATTAGCATATTTGGAAAAAGCATTTTTTTTAAGAACAATTTGTTTACCAGACACACGGTTACACATAGTATTTCGAATCAAATTTTCGTTACATACAAATGTCAAAAGTTGGCATATGATATGTCATTCTATTCAGAATGTTATTTTCTATCGAATAAAGTATGTAAAAAATACCTAGAGTGCCATTTAAAAATCAAAAGTTGTAGTCATTTCCGGTGAAAGCCGAAAAGAATTGAAAACGTCAATCAATCCTAATTTATGTCATATACTGACGTATTAAATATCGTTATTTTATCTGAAAAATTAAAAAGTTATAGGGATGAGCCTCTTTTGAGACGCACCCGGTATATATTTTTTATTTATTTATTAATATCTCTGAAACTATTGAAATATATTTACTCATATCTTAGGATTATGTAAACTGATCTGAAAGGCAGCCAAAAATGCAATAATATACAGGGTGTTCCATTTAAAAAAAATTATCCCGATCCGCTTACACTTTCTTGAGCCATCTTGTAGAAGTTAAAACATTTTCCTGAAAAAACATTCTAGTAGGTACATACTTTAGGTTTACACTTAAACAAAATTTTCAAGTTTTTATTCTAGGAGCTACAGATACCCGACGCACTATTGCCGGACTCTGTAGGGATCGGCAAGACAAGAAATCTTGTCTTGACAAGCAATTTCTTGTCTTGTCTTGAAATATTTTCAAGAATTAAAAAAAATCTTGTCTTGACCATTTCTTGAGAGTTGATTTCTTGTCTTGATTCAAGAAATTTTGAAATTTCTTGATATCTTGACAAAAGGGGAACTCCCGTTTAAAATTCGTTTATTAAAGGGGGTTTATGCTTTATACGTAAAATCGAGAGTCAGGCATCTAATTTTCAAAAAATTCAAAAACTTTGGGCCCATAAGGTGCGTATTCACTTGCAACAAAACACTCCGAATAAACCAAACGTGCCGCGCACTCCGAACAAACTGCAACAAAACATTTTAGGCATTAGCGAGTAACAAAAAAGAGAAAAAAAGGAAAGGACGAAAAATGTAGGCAAGACGCCTCTTTTAGCGCCGTCAATGGCCTTACTTAGTGACCTAGATTATATGCATAAGAAGAATTTAATTAATTTAATAATTAGTTATTAATTTAATAAAATAGGCCCCGTCTTTCAAACTCATCAATTAACTCTAAACACTTTTCTCTGTTCTCCATAGCTAGGTACAGTTTAAAAATACCCCAAACACAACGAACGTTCAAAACTGTCGTATCCACTGAACACCGGCCAACGAACAAATTCTTTTGAGCTAATCCCGTTTACCGACAAGCTTGGAAAATAAGGAAAATGTTTGGGGCGTTCGGTTCGGTTCGGTGCAACGTACTGACTACACAAACTTGTTACAGCGCGCGTTTGGTTCGTTCGGAGTGTTTTGTTGCAAGTGAATACCAACCTTTATACTACAGTAGCCAAAATCATCAGATTTACATAATTTTGTTAATTATTATTATTATCTAACATTAAAATGAGTGACTGTGATGGTGCGTTGAGCAGCAAATCTGAGCCATTCGTAATTGAATCTGGTTCAGAATACCTACCACCACAGACACCTGGACGTAGAAGTTTAATTAGTGAGTTTGACAGTATATAGTGACGGTGATAATACTACTTCAGATAAAAACAGTCAAAACAACAATGATAAAAGGTACTCTACTTCAGTGGCGTACATTAAAATGTATTATTTTTTTTTATTTTAAAAGTTTACATTAATTCAAAAAGTCTATATGCCACTGAAGTAGACCCGCTTTGCAAAGTTTTTTTTAATTCTAATATCGTAGGCCATTACATATCAAAAACATTATAAAAAAAATCATTTAAAATTTAAAAATTTATTAGGAATTAAAAAGATTCCAATTTAATTTGGCCCACAGTATGCCAACTTTGGACATCCGACTTTGGACGTACTTATGTCAACTGTGGACATTGGACATCCGACAAAGGGCCACTTCGTACAAATATTTTTTGCTTAATAATTTTCTTATCCATCAATTTAATGGATATTCATATAATATACCAATATCTAAGTAAATGAGTATTTCTTTTTTATTTTATATTTTCAAGAAATTTCAAGATTTTCTTGATTTCTTGTCAAGCAATCTTGATTTTGAGAAGTAATTTCTTGTCTTGTCTTGAAAATCAAAAATCATTTCTTGTCTTGATCTTGTCTTGAAATCAAGACAAGATCAAGAAGTTGTCAAGAAAATGACGACCCCTAGGACTCTGTAAAAACTCTGCAGGGCAATAAGTTTCTTAGAGCAATAATAATCCTGTGATATATGCCTAGTAAAAATATAGAATACAGGGAAAGCACCTGATAACCACTAGCCGTCCAGTGCTCTCCTGTAAAATTAGTAAGATGGCGCTTATCACGTTTTCTCCTGAACCCTTCATATGACTTTACCTACTGCTATTTGGCCATCCCCTTGAATTATTTACTACTGGAATTTATTTAAAAAAATAAATGAAATCTTTATTCGCAGAAAACAACATGAAAAAGAATTAGCATAAAAATCAAAATTAACAAAATTCGCTAACTTTTCTTGGCAAAAATGAAAACGAAACTTTCTCTCGCCAGTGTTTTTTTGTCATGTATGAGTGATGATCTCCTGTATTAAAATTGTTATTAGATTATGGACATTATGGATATTCGTCATAGTTTATAGTAAAGCTCAACTAACAATATTAATTTTTTCATTCCACTCCGGTTCTATACTCTTTTTTACGTTTTTGGTCTTTTCTTCCCCATCCATTTCTCAAAAGAAACCGTACGTTGGATAATTAAAAAATATCACTATACAATTGAATTAAAAAGGAGTACTGATCGCCGGTTGCTCGATATTCCTTTGATCTTTACCGACATTTGGCCGAAAGGATTTAAAGTCGCGCGGGTCGTGCCGCCAACTTTTGGTTATCCCATCTTTTTAATAATTTCAGCAATCTGGCTCGCCGACTCTGGCCGGAGACACAGGCCGCCAGCTCTGCACAGTTTGATGTGGTCCGGGAAAAAATACCGACGACAGAAATTAACATGGATCCATGAACCCGCCGAATTCTACCCGCAGAGAGGAGTCGCGCGAGTTGGCGGCTGGCTTGTTGGCGAGAGCCGCCGACTTTGCACAGTTTGGTGTAGTCTCGGCATAAAAGAGCGGCAATTTTTTCGATTTCACGCCTTATTTACAGCATATTCCTATTATACTAAAGGTCCTTATAGATCTAATTTAGTAATTATTAAGAAACATCGCACTACTTTAACGTTATCGTTTAGGTTAATTTAAAAAGTATCGATTTTTTAAACAAATAATAGAGCGGCAAATTTTTCGTTTACATGATGTATTTACATGCAATTATTCCACCTAATATCAGACAATTTACTTAACGTTTACTGGAATGGTTTTTCTAACTTAATATATCGCTGTGCTAGTACTAGGACAACTTAAAAAAAAGTAATTTCGAGAAAATCGACGTTTAAGGTTTGAAATTGTTACTACCTTATTATTAAATATGTTAGGTATTTGATACTTTGTAATTAGTTAGCTATTATGTAGAGAAACATGGTGTAATTATAACAATTGCCTTAAAATGTCTTTTTTATCATTTTGTAAGATGTCTTTGAATTGCCCTACGAAACACAATCATTTTCGAAATTGTTCTTATTTTATTTTAAGTTGTCTTAGTATTGAAATGTCTGATTACCTGTTGAATGATAGGTTATACTTATTTTTGTTGCACATGTCCGTGTATTGTTTTACTGTTTTTCGGGAAAAAGGAAAGTTATCTTTTTTTTGCAACCTTGCAAGATAACCTAGTATTTCAGAGTTTTTAACGTAGGCTGTGTCTGTTGCCTTTTTTGAAATTAAACTTAAAGTTGTCCTTTTAGTTAAAAAAATAGTTATTTCTACAAACATGTTTTTTTTTTAATTTTTATTATAACAAACAAACAAAATGAACTCTGGATTTTACACATAAATAACACAAACGACCTAACTATGAATTAAGATAAACATTAGTCATCACTATCCTCTGTTTCTTTTTGTTCCTTTTTAGTTGCTTTTAAATATTTTATAAAATCGTGGTATTCTTAAGGAATATGCTTAAGCAAACTTAAAAAGTCTTCTTTTTTTAAAGCTAATTTTAGGTCTTTCAAGGTATGCTGGAGCAAGCCTGTTATTTTGATTTACTTTGTCTTTGAAAATTCGTAAAACTTTTATGTTGTTCCAGTATACTTTCTCACCGTCGCGCGTCGCGTCGTCATTTTTAATAAAATTGCCAAAATTATTACTGAATGATTTCCAGTCTAATGTATAAGTATATTTTATGTTGTTTACGGTATAAGTTTTTTTTGCCAATTTAATAATCATTTCTACTTGCTGTGGAGTATACAATGGCCCACTTAAAAGAGCTCTCTTTCTCGATGACTCTATGCAATTACTCGTAGAATATCCTTGCTCTATGATATTTGGCGGCTCACTGCACAAGGTGATACTGATTTTTTATAATCGGACCGACCCATTTCCTAGCGATCAACAAGATTGAACTTGTCGTTGTTGCAATACACGGATATCTTTATTGGGTTTTTCATTTTTTAAAAAACAGTGAATGAAACCTTGGATCAATACAAAGTCAACTTAAAAAAAAGAGATATTTGTTATCGACGCCTATGATCCTTATGATAGGCAGTCATTTTCACGCCGTGCCTGCACCCTGTGTCCGCTGATGTTTGCGAGTAGCGGAGTAGTAGGCTTTGAAAACAGTTGAATGTCGGAGATTGTTGATTTCGGCCCAGAGAAGACATTGTTGGTCAAGAGAGTTAGAATTATATTTTAAATATCAATTTCTGTTTGTGAGATTCCCCCGTTTTTGAGAAAGGTCACGGACGCCGAGTTGCCTTGTTTCGGTTCCTCGGGCGCCACCCCCAACGTTTAAAGTGTTTGAGAGACCACTAGTGCCAATACGGGTAGCTTTTATACAGTGGAGATACCAGGGAGTGATGAGATGAAGAGAAAATAAAACACACAATTAACTATAACGTAACACTAGGTTTTTATTTAACTAATTAATTATGTACAAAAATAATCCAGGAAGGTTCACGTCCTCGAATCGTAACAATAGTGGAATAAAATGTATATTTAAAGACCCGTAAAGTAAAATTTACAATAACAACCGTGTACCTCTAGAGTTTTGATCGATTATTCCCGAGATGCAACTCTCTGACTGATTCTATCACGCGAATTCAAAACGCGTTCCCGAAATGACGTTCTATTAAATAAGACGACGCGAGTTCCTGATCGACGTCGAATTTAGCGGCGTCCTAATGAACACAGACACGTAAGTACCGGAGCAACACACTCTACTATGACGCGACTCTCTAAACGGCGGCGACGTCGTTACAGGCGTCCCGATGGTCACAGCTAAACATTTCTTGGAACGGCGTCCGTTTTGACAACGAAACACGAACCTCGGATCGGCGTCGATGTTAAAAGCATCCCGTGATACTCAAACGCGAGTCCTGGATCGATCGCGAAATTAACAGCGTCCTGTGGGATATACACACACGCGAGCACACATTGATAAGACCTCATTTCGGCCCTCGAACGTCTTGCTCTATTCGATGATCAACGCCGGCTAAACTAACGACTTACCCGTTGACAAGTTGATTAGGCAGGTTATTGAACTCCGTACCGTACCATGTCTCCTCTAGCATGTCGTTTTTTCAAAGACGGGTCCCATATAAACGCGGCTAGAAGTATTTTCAATACTAAAAGTCGAGACTAGACAAATTCGGAACATTTAAGTATTCTATTAAATCGTGAATGCACGTCAATTCTCTGTGATGTAGAATAAGTTTCCATTTTTGGCAAATTTCGGAGATTCTTTTTTATTTTAACTGATACAAAATGATTGATGATAGAACTCCGCCTCTGGTACAAACTGGGTGAACTGAGTAACCCAGTAAAAGCCAGTGCCGGTCCCAAGCCCGGATAAAGGAGGAGGGTTCTCAGGCTAGGTTAGCACCCTGCCTGAGGTAAAAGAAACATACTGCTCACAGAACTGAAGGGATAGCCTCGGAAAACGATCGGAACCATATGATGACGACACACGCTATGAAAAGGAAAAGACGACTAGGGAGAAGTAAACACACCATAACAAGACTTGCCTGCTGGAATATAACATCGTGGAATGGCAGAGACCAGGAGATAGTTAACGAAATGAAACAACACAAGATCGATATATGCGCTCTATCAGAAACGAAGAGGAAAGGACAGGGCACATCAAGATACGATAACTACATATTAGCCTACAGCGGAAGAGCTAAACAAGATCGAGCACAATCGGGAGTAGGAATTCTACTCCACGAGAAATACGAACAATGTATAGAAAGCATAGACTACATTAACGACAGAATCATTAAAGTATCTCTAAAAATCAACCACAGGCAAACACACTTAATAAGCACATACGCACCGGATATAAGCAAACCCATAGAGGAGAGCGAAACATTTTACCAAGACCTACAAAATACTATAGATAAACTAAACAACACGGACAAAATTATTATACTCGGGGACTTGAACGCCAGAATAGGCAGGGAAGTGATACCAGGTATAAAACAAAAATACAATGAAGAGATAACCAACGAAATGGAGAACTCCTGATAGACTTCTGTGCAAGAAACGAGCTACGAATAAACAACACGTATTTCCCCCACAAAGAGCAACATAAATATACATTTAGGAACACCAGGGATCAAAAGTCGATGATTGACTACGTAATAAGTAACAGGACAATTATACCATCACAAGTAATAGATGTAAGGGCACTCACCTCAGCGAACATAGGCACAGATCACAGCCTACTACTGTGTAAAATGCTCATGGAAAAGCCCCACAGGACCAAAAAACCCCCAGTAACCATCGAAAAATTCAACATTGAATCACTGACAGATGATAGCACGAGAAACCTGTATGAGAACCGATTAACAAACAAACTGAAAGGACTTAACATGAGTGAAGGCGATGTGGAGAGCTGCTGGAATAAAATCAAATCGTGTATCGTAGAGGCAGCCGAAGAATCCATTGGCAAAAGAAAAGTCAACATAAATGGAACCAATAATAGCAAAAAACCCTGGTTCTGTCACGAAATTAAAGAACTTTCTCAACAGAAAAAGAAATCCTATCTCAGATACAGGAGCTCACCAACGACAGAAAAACGCGTCGAATATACAGAAGTGAGAAACAGAATCAATGCCAGAATCAAAGCCATAAAACGGGATTACTGGGCAAAATTTACAAGCGATATGGATCACGACCTATACGGAGCACAGAAGAAAGTCTGGAAGATGCTTAAGAACAGGAAAAAGCCAGTAAATGAGTTTGTGCAAACAAAAGGAGTTACTAAGGATGTATGGGAGAGCTACTTCAGGAAACTTTACAACACCGAAGAAGTCATAAACGTCGAAAACTACGAGACAAACCATCAAATAACACTGAACGAAGAAGAGGTAATGGCAAAAATCAAAAAATTGAAAAACAGAAAAGCCCCCGGAACAGACCTTATACCAAATGAACTTCTGAAATACGCCGGACCTGAACTAGGAAAACATTTAAAAATCCTTTACAACAAAATCTTAGAAACATCGGAAATACCTACGGAATGGCACAAAAGTATAACTATCCCTATATTCAAGAAAGGACAGAAGACGAACCCAGACAACTACAGAGGCATAACACTGCTGAACACAAGCATGAAACTCTTTACGGGTATTTTGAAGGAGAGACTTGAAACACAAATAACAAACAAGGAAGAACAACAAGGCTTCAGACGAAACAGATCCACGACCGATGCCATATTCATTATCAAACAACTAAAAGAAAAGTCAATTGAATTTAATACACCAGCATACGTCTGCTTCATCGACCTCACCAAGGCATTTGATAGGGTGCGCCTTTACGACATCGTCAATATACTAATGGCGAGAGAGGCGCCAGACACCATTGTAAGAGCGATCCACAACCTAAACATGAACAACAGGACTAGAGTAAAGGCAGGAGACACTTATACGGAAGAGATACCGACACCAGGAGGCATCAGACAAGGTGACAGCCTTAGCCCATTTCTGTTCAATCTCTTAATGGACAGAATTATAGAGGAAGTATCATCACTAAATATAGGATACCGAATGGGACAGAAAAGAATCAGCATGGTATGCTACGCCGATGACGCAGCCATTTTCGCGGAAACGGAGGACGACCTGCAGAAACAGCTTCACAGATTCTACCAGGTCAGTCAAGCGATGAATATGACCATATCTACAGAAAAAACGAAAAGCATAACCTTTGCTAAAGACCCCGTGAGATGTAAGTTGGTAGTTCAGGACAAAATCATCGAGCAAGTCTCACAATTCAAATACCTGGGTATGGATCTGTCGAGCCACCATGATCCAGCGAAGGACTTAAGAAGCCAGATCAACAAAGCGACTGCCATGTCGGGCTGCTTAAGGCAAACAATATGGGCGAACGAATACATGAGATGGGATAGCAAGGTAAAGATATAAAGACTTGTATCAGACCAATCATGACATACGGAATAGAAACCAGAGAGGAAACCAACAAAACGAAGAGCATGCTACGAGTAGCCGAGATGAAAACGCTCAGGACAATAATGGGAAAAACAAGAAGAGACCGAATTAAGAACACCGACATCAGGGAACAATGTGAGGTGCAAGACATAGTAAGGTGGGGCAGACAAATAAAAAGAGGTTGGTACGCCCACGTGAGAAGAATGGATGAGAGAAGACCGCCACGAATTGCATTAGAAGGGAAACCAACAGGGAAAAGAGAACCTGGAAGACCACCTAAGAGATGGAAGGACAGCTGGCAGACCACCTCTCAAGAACTGTTACAGAGGACCCATCAAAATTAACAGATCGCGAGATCTTAAAAATGAATAAGAAGAAGAAGAAGAAGACAAAATGATAATTACAGCTATGTTGAAGTAACGTCAGCCATTCTAGGTTTTATCAAATAATAAAGATCTACTGACACTAAATCATAAAAATGAAAATATCTAGGAAAATCTTTGTTTGAGGGGTACGTAATCAGTATTTTGAAGAGACATAAATTCCTTATTGCATATCGAAATATAATACTGGGTGTTTTATTTAAAATAAAAGTGTTTTTTAAATAAAACACCATGATTTAAAGTAAATCGTTATTTTAACTACGTATTGGGCTATATCGGGTAAATTCAAATTTAGGTAGCTTTTATTGAAATTTAAAAATTCTTCATTTTTAGAAAATGTTAAATATGTCAAAAACCTTACATTTTAGTCATATATTACTTCTCTAATAAAACTCACCATTTTTTGAGTAGTAGAACCTGTAGAACTCACTATATTTTTAAAAAATGCTCCAATCTAACCTACACCTGCTCACAAAATTTCATTTCAATACAAACTGTCGTTCTCCTTGGAGCCACCGCGTCGTATTAGAGGCGCCATCATCGCCACCCTGTATAATTCCGCTGCAGTTTAAAAGTCAGTACAATGTATGCATTAATACAAGTATTAATGCATGTTTTTTAAGTTATTAGGATAATTAAACAACGTGTTTTAATGTTTAAAAGCAACAAAAAATCCCTCCGTATTTCTAATTTAAATAAAACAGAATTAAAAATAGCATTTTCTAGTCCGGAGTTTTCTTAAAGTAGACCATACACGTATATAGAGTTTCTCTTCAAGTTTTGGTCCAAGTTTTTGAGATGATGGTAGAGTTAGAAATGGTCAAATAAAGCTCATCAATACCATTCCCAGCTCCAGAATCCTTCTGCGGTCCGGCAAAGGCTGTTACAAGAATGGCTATAAAACAGTGGCTTTCCAGCATATCTCTAGAATTGGAGAAATTCACCAGGACAGAGTCGGAGTCAGGCGAAAGAAGAAAGTTCATAGTAGAACATTCGCTAAAATTCAGCAAAATCGAGTTTTTAATGAAAATAATATCAAATTTTATTAAGTAACCAGACATGAGAAAATTTATATAACCGAAAGCGAAGAAAAAATATTCACAGATAAAACAATAAGGTATTTTCAACAATAGTCTTATTATTGAGAACAAATACATTCATACAAGCATAGTGCAGTTAACAGAAATATTACTATTTCTAGTAATGAAGTTATCTCGGCTGCGAAGAAAATTAAAAAGGTTCCAGCTCCTGACCTATTGGCATGCCAGCTGAAGTGCTACAGATTATTGCTATACTATACCCTGAAGCTCACTTATAACGCATGCCTCCGCGAGGGAGTTTTTTCTACAAGATGGAAAACGGCGCAGTTGGTACTAATAAATAAAAAGGAGAGAGTTTATGTATTCAGACCACTGTGCCTCCTCGACAATGAAGGAAAACTATTGGAACTGCTGCTGAAGCCGCGTTTTAAGGACGCAATAAGGGAGACCTTTCCGACAGACAATACGGATCAAGGCCGGGACGTTCAACGATAGGAGCGGTCCGCGAAGTGACAATGGCCGTTGAAGCTCTAAATAGAGTAAGACCTGCAACTAGGCCTCTAGTCCTGCTCGTAATATTAGACGTAAAAAACGCCTTCAATTCTGCAAGGTGGAAGGACATCCTGGGGACTCTCGATAATAAGGACAATGCATAATTGGACAACAAGAAATCCTTAAGAAACACAATATACCCCATCCCGCCATATACCTGGGGATTACGATCGACACGTAGCTTAAGTGTATTAGGGTAGCTCAGCTTAGCAAACTGATGATGGCGAATACCCGCGTACCAAAATGTATGACTAGGCGTTTACTAATGTCGACCGTTCATTCCATCTTACTCTACGGCGCAGAAGTTTGGGCAGATGATATGAAGACCGCTAAATATAGAAAATGCATGTAGGCGGTACAGAGAAGGGGTGTCTTGAGAATTGCTGTGTCGGAAGCTGCCGCCCTCGTTAATGCGAACGTGATACCCATCGACCTTCGGGCATTTGAGAGAAAGCGTATATACGATAGCAAGGACGACCTCGGAAGAAAGAGAGCAGCTGCAGAAGCACGTGCTAGTACCCTCGAAATTTTGCAGCAAAGATGGGCTGATGAAACAAAAGGACGATGGATCCACCGACTGATACCGGATATGGAGATATCAGCTTTTACCTCACCTAGTTTCTTACGGGCCATTTTTCGGAAGTACCTCCATAGGTTGAATAGAGTTCGAACTTCTATTTGTAGAAGCTGTGGGTACAAAGAACAGTAGAACACACATTCGTTTTTTGTTCACGATGGGCAGACATACGCAGACAGGCTGAACTTACGTTAGGTGTAATGACGCCGGAAAATATCGTGCACAAAATGCTTCAGACACAGAATATACTAACGAAAAAGAAGCCCAAGTTCCTTGTAATAAATCGGTTCCATTTTCGTAGCGCCATCTCTCGTTGTAGCTGACATTTACAGGATAGCTAAAGGGGTGCGGGGCCGGGGGGAATTGTAAAATACACTTTTTTATTTTAATTTTTATTCGCTATTTGCAATTTTATTTTTAAAACATATTATGTGAAACAATCACATAATATGTCTTAAAAATAAAATTACAAACGGAAACAAAAGGAATTAAATAATCTGAAAATCTACAAAGTTTATTGATAAAAAAGTTATGCTATGCAAATTGATATATTAAGTATAACCTCTTTGGTATAACATTGTTAAACAAACATTAACAAATCATAACATATCAGATCATAGAACTAAAAAAAAATACTATTACATAAAAACAGGTGATACAATACTTCAAAATTAATTTTAACATAAATATCAAAACCGAAAAATCAAACTGCAAACACAACCACACTTATCACAACAGAAATTAATACACACTTCCACGGCAAATGTCCAAGAAAGACTGATCATTCTGATTGGTCCTGGTCCGGTCGTAGCTCACGTCGTATTGTCGGTAAGCAAAATCCCTGTACAAAAATTTTGACGATCAGCGCCATCACCCGTCATAATTTGGAAACTTTTGCTGGAACCATTTTTAATATTTCACTTACATGGCCCTGGCTTCAGAGTGAAGCCAAATGGAAAACGATCGAGACATTTATATAGAACAAATTACATGAAAGCTTACCTTAGACATAGAACAAATTATATGAAAGCTTACCTATTTTTAAAAGGTTTACAGATTTAATAAACATGTACTTAGAGTATTAACGTTATTTAAAAAAAATAAAAATAGGTTAAGTAGTTGTTATTCCTTTTTTCGATACAGAACAAATTTTTTTTTCCTAAATATATGTTATAAAATCCATGAAAAGTAACGCCACTGGAAAAAAACTGACCTGGACAATGGAATGTCGAAATGTCCTTGTCTTAAAAGGAAGAACTGCTCGTCCCGCTGTATTTCCCCTAAATACCTGCGTAAATTTTTATAGTAAATAGTAGTAAACTGATTCGCTCTGGCCATGGCGATTGTAACCGAATCTAACCAAACGTAATGAATCTCTCCGTGATCTCTCCCGTATACTGAAATCGAAGGTCTCCATGGCGTCCATCGTTCACACACATTCGATTATTGTTTTTAATTACATTTTCAGTACTATTTATGTAAGTTATTTTTATTTCATTATTGTTTAAAAAGGTTATTTATGAATAATTCATTTCTACATTTGATTTTCATTTTATTAGACTGGAATTGAACACCGTTTTTCAATATTTTAGTACTCTATTATATTCAGTACACTGCAAAGTCCCTAAAACAGTAGGGTACATGTTGAAAGTTGGCATTGTTGCAAATTTTGTTTAGAATGCTCCACATTTATCTTGTGATGACTGGGGCACGTTTAAATGTGAGCCTCTGGTTCAAATACTGTTTGACCAGCGGATCTGAAGCTACGGAAGGAATGCGAGAAAAAAAAATTGATATTGCCACGTTTATCTATAAAATTGCAAAATTGCTAGACATGAACTATAAATTTAATATATTTTTATTATATATAATGTGTTTAGCATATATTCTGACGTATATTACTAAGGAATTTTAACGCAGTTCATATTGTTTGATATGTTTTATTTAGTAACTTATTTCTTTCATTCTGTATAATCTGCTTATTATGAAAGTTGAAGATTTTTCAACGATATCATTGGCAAACCGGCATCGCCGCGCATGGCCGCCTATTTATCGAACATGATTGGCGAGAGTACGTCACAGGATTTGTTACCACGCGGTTGCCATGGCTTTTAAGCCTTTCCTATTCGCTTGCTTTATCCCCAACTTCACGGTCTCTTCTGAAAAGAGTAGGAATATTGAATACTATTGAAATATCCAGTGGCGCTGTAATTTTTTTGATCATTATTACTTTATTTCATTATTTTATACCGGTTATACTAAACTTTATTCCTATATTTTTCGTATATTTCATAGTTAAGTTGTGTTTTATTGTTTTGTTATCTTGTTATAATGTTTTTCGTTCGTAGTTTTTAATTATTAATATCAAGTTTGATCGTATATTTGTGTTTTAAAATGAATAAATTTGTTAAGGGTAAGACGCTACATAGTCAGACAAGAGAAATAATAGCTAATTTATATAGGTAAGTTAATAATAACGTGGATGAAATCTCATTTGGTTTATTTCCTTGTGTTCATAATAGGGTTTTGCGATGAAGAAGCTACAGAGAGTTCGCTTAAGTTGCCGCTTAAACGTAAACTTGAGCGGATATTTCTTTATACCGGAGTTAGCGTATCGGCTATAAAAAAAATCACACAGAAGATAAAAAACGGCTGAAAACTAACCCCGATAAAATGATATCCAGCTCTGGAAAGAAACGACCACTTGAGACTGCTGTCGAAAAGCTCGACGACTTTTTCGAAGTGGTCAGGAATTTGATAAATAGATTTTATCTCGAATTCAAACTCGTCCCCACAATTAGAAAGCTTTTGCAAAAATTGCAGGAAGAATAGAATTTTCCTTTTGCAGGGAAACGCTTAGGGGGTTATTAAAATCAAATGAATTTTTTTGGCGTAAATGTCAAAATAACAGATAAATATTAATGGAGCGGCCCATTATATTGCAGAGAGAGATATAAATATATACGCAAAATTCGAAAATATAGCCAAGTATTATCTATTTGGATGAAACATATGGGTAAACAATGACCTAACCTTTAAAAACTGCTGGCGGAGCGATACCATATCTGGTGTAATAGGCAATATTGGATCTACTGGTGAGTAAAATTATGTTTTGTTTGCGCTTCCAAAGTTTTGCTAGAAATAGTTATATTTAAAATTATGTATTATAGAAAAAAATATAGTTAGTACAAATATATAAATAAATATACCTCAAGACTCAGTCTTGATCATCTGCTGATGGCAGACATGGTTAGCGAAACGTGCGTCGAGTGTAAAATTAAAAGTATTTTGGTGTATTGTACTGATTTAGTGTTTTATTTTGCTGTGTAACACCAAAGGTTCCAACCCCCAGCTGCAATTATTTCTTCTATTATATTAACAACACAATAATAAAATGATTCAAAATATTTAAGGGAGCTTTAATAAAAGCTTTTAGTGTTTATCTGCTAACTGAACAGTAACGATTCAAACAGCATAAAGTTTTTTGAAAAAAATTATTAATCTGAGTATTATATTTATGATACACATTATTTTCATATAACACCGTACGCCCATGTCTATTTTATGAATGAAATTGGGCGTGTTTTGTTTACAACTGCGTTCCTCTGCCGATACCCCGTAGCTACAGATCCGTTGGTCACACTCTACTTGCCTTGACTGCGCAGTTGTGCCTTGACAAAAAACTGCATGTGCGTGGCCACCTTTATAGTGTTTTGTGTTTAGTAAGCACTTGTGTGAGTTAATTAATTGCAATTAATTGTATTGCATAATTTGCTATACGTTGTCCTAGGCAAATATATTCAGGTGCATTACCAGGTGGTTAGCATTACTTTTCGTTGAGGTGACGGCGCAATAACTCTATATAGAGGTAAATAAATATTTTTATTTAAATATATTTACTTTGTCTCTGGAACGTCTTTACTAGATAGAATTAAATAACTACTAAATTTTCGGGAAAATACATTCTGCATAAACGTTTTGGCTTGTTCTAGAATGGTTCATCCATTTATACTTTTTCAAATTTCCGTATTGTTTAAAAATAAAAATATGAATTTTTTTTATATTAGGTAAAAAAATCAAAACGCGTCTCCGTGGTAAAATCAATTGGATCCTATTTTTATAACAAAGTGTTGTCACAGATACTGTTCTATATGATAAAAAACAGCGTTAGCGATGACGGCTAAAAATTATATGGGGAATGTCGTCGATCGTCATTTCCAAGTCAACTGGACGCCGTTTTTTTTTCAATTATACGGTATTATACTTAACTTACTAACTCATTTTTTTAGTATAGTAAACTCCCAATTCAAGTTTTTACGGTTCCGTATTATGGCGTGGTTAAAAATTGTAGTAGGAGCAGGAGTACTCGCAGTTTTGATTATCCTGAACGTAGCATGGTCACTTTACAAAAAAAGACACATTTTTGAGTTTGCGAAAAATTTTAACGGTTTCAGGTTCTATCCGATATTTGGAAACTTCTGGCAGCTTAGCAACATAGGTTACTCAGGTTAGTAGTATATAATTATTGTTAATTCTTTAAATTACCGATGGAGATGATAGACTACCCTTCTGTGATTCCTCTTAAAATCGACATCTAATTATAAAATATATCTCTACGATCTAATTTTCTAATAATCTAATGATTTTCTTTTTTCTTCAAATATTACAGCATTTACATTGTATTAATGATGTTTATCTCCCTGGCAATGTATTTTTTAGATTAAATCCCAGGCTGAGCATAGGGTATCCCAGGCTGAGCATTCATTAGAAGTTTTAAAGAACCACAATATCTAGAATGGAGATTTTTTACACATCAGTGTTTCACAACGAGATCTGTCGATTAAAAATATTTTCAATATGGCGGCACTTCCGAAAATACCGGAAGTTGACAGCAACTTTCTTATTTTAAATAGGTATCCCAATTTTTTATTACATTCTTAAATTCTCTGTAAATTTTTATGAATTTTGATGCCAAACACTCCATATCTAACATTAACCGTTTTTGAGAAAAAAAATATTTAAAATTTTTGGGAGATAATAGCTGCCTGTCAAAAAAATTTGTAAAGCCTGAACGTCAAATTTAGTGATTACCACAGTCACTGTGACCTAAAGAGAAAACGTGGCTATATATTTCAAAAATTAAATTGTTCGAGTGTCATATAATATTGGTCGTAGCTGTCATGGAATTGAGCGATTTTAAAATTATCATAAATCATTTTTTCAAATGGGCACCCACTTTTTTTATTTCAGTAGTGAAAAGGTATCTCAATTCGTTACTTTTTGATTCTACATGTTCCTATACCCTATACCTAAAGTAAATCTTTTTTAAGTTATTTAAGATTTATTTTTAAAGCTTATATTTTTGGGATTTCATCTAGCTTCCTTTGACATTAAGTGTCAAACAATCAGACAATTTATTTCCATCTGTCGGAATACTAATTATTTGAATATCGTATATTATAAATACTGCTGCTTAAAACTTTAGAAAGTGTATTTATAATAAAATGTTTCGTATTTTCGCTCTGTGGTGATACCTAATATTTGATATTA
The DNA here is from genome assembly GCF_002938485.1 of Sitophilus oryzae. NCBI lineage: Eukaryota > Metazoa > Arthropoda > Insecta > Coleoptera > Curculionidae > Sitophilus > Sitophilus oryzae. The sequence goes on along the minus strand of NW_022147237.1, from coordinate 3,985,937 downwards.
TTAATAATATTCCGTATGACCGAAAAAAACGGCGCAATGTTTGCTTGGAAATGACGGTCGACGACATACTGTTTTTTTAACATAGTGCCATAATATGATATGGTCAGATATATTGTTTTACGTCGCTTGACGTTTAAAGTCATAGGCTACTGGATAAAATAAAAAAAATATACGTTTTAAAACTAAATCTTAAATATTAACTAACTTAAAAACGTTTCATTTTAGGTATAGGCATATGTATAATCAAAATGTAACGAATTAATAAAAAACCCTTTTCACTAGTGAAATAAAAAAGTGGGTTTCCATTTGAAAAAAAAATATTTATGTTAATTTTACGATCCTTCAATTCCATGACAGTTACAGCCAATATTATATGACATTCAAACAATTTAATCATTTAGTGGAGTAAAAACGATATGAAAATGTGTGGAAAAAATTTTTGGAAGTATAACTACATGATATCTATACAGGATTATCAGTTAGGGCTTTGTGCATGTGAAATGACTAATTACGACCTTTTTGGGGGGGTCAGAAATTTTTTATCCGGGAAAATGTCAAAAATCTATCAAAATTGTATAACCATGTTTTTTTACATTTCCTACGCGATAACTCCTAAATTAATCAACTTATTCACATACTCTTCATTTTAATCAATTGAGAACACATAGGCGATGATAGCTGAAGTAATTAAAGTTCCATAGTGAGTGTATTCTTTTTTGGAAAATGGATTAAACTTCAAACATTAACTTTATTATATCATGATTTTCGGTAAGCGAGAAACTTTTTTATTTGAAGGAATTTTTACATAGTATCTGCGTATGAAATAAAGAAAAATATTGAAAAGGTTTTTAAAACTTGTTACAACCTTCTATTACTAATATTTTTATAGTTATTCTGATTTAAAGTTATCATTATCCCGTGCGCGGGCTGTGTAGAGACGCCGCGCTATACCGCCCGGCCTGCATCACGTTGTACGGCGTGCTATAGTCTATAAAATGAATAACTTTGAATTTTGACCGTTATTTTTTACCAACAGGGCAAATGTAAAATCCCTCTATCAAAAAAGTTACTGATATTCTTTAAATTGAGTGCCTGAACGAATCAGATAGGTAAACTCTTTTTACTTTCGTGAAATAGAAAAGGAAAATAATAAAACAAGCGACAGTTCTTCCTCTTCTTGCAAAAATCAACACAATTGTCAAAAGTAAAATGTCATCAGCTTTTGACATTTCTAAATATCAGACCAATGCCGTCTCTAATAGAACAGCCTCGGAGCGAAATTTATGACGTCAAGCTAGTGAGATACGCTAGTGAGATTAATAACACGCTAGTGAGATTAATAAATATGTTGTAGAATACATGGAAAACATAATAATTCCTCGTATTTTTGGTTTGTATTTTAAAAATGGTACAGTTTACATGAAATATACATAATTAATTATAATGTAAAAAGTAATAAATAAGTAAATAATAATAATAAGTAAAATAAATAAGGCAAATTAACTATGAATCATACAAATGCAGCAAATGTTTTACAATATACAAATAATAAATAGGTACATAAGATAATGAGTAAAATGTAAAATATATTTTAAATTTTGGGGTTTGAAAATCGATCTAATTTAACAAAAAAACATTCAATATCTACTAATAGTGATGTATTATTATTTGCATTCACAAAATGTATATGTATATTTTGCAAGTATCAGTGTTCGACATATTATATTTGCAAATAATACAATATCATAGAAAAAAAGACGTCAGTGATGGCTATGAAATAAAGATCGCTGTCATTTTATATGGTAAATTATATAGGGAATGTCATCGATGTTCATTTCTAAGCCAACTGGACGCAGAATAAAAATTATTCTAAAATTTTTGATTTTCTTGGGATTTAGGTTCGGGAAAAACGCTGATTAAGTTTTCATTTGTTTTTTCATTATTTTTTTTGGTTTAAAAGAAAGTGGTTTAAAAAAAACATCATAGCCTTTATCAGTGTTGTCATATGAAAAAAATAATGTCGAATATAATCCAAAAAAATTACATATAAAATCACCACACACCATATAATGTTTACTGCAATTAATAAACTAATATAAACTTGTCAAAAGATGACCACGTATTTTTTTAAATTATTATTCTTAACACTAAAACTATCTACATTGACTATGGAGTACGATTTCAATCATAGTAAGTAGTAGACATTGAATGTGTTGTTTGTTAAATTAGATCGATTTTCAAACTCCAAAATTTAAAATATATTTTATATTTTACCCATTATCTTATGTACCTATTTATTATTTGTATATTGTAAAACATTTGCATTTGTATGGTTCATAGTTTATTTGCGAAAGTATTTATTACTATAAATAGGTTAATATATTATATTTATTAACTGTATATTATGTATATTTCATGTAAACCCTATCATTTTTAAAATACAAACCAAAAATACGAGGAATTATTATGTTTTCCATGTATTCTACAACATATTTATTAATCCCTAGTATTTAACTAGCGTGACGTGATAAATCTCGCTCCGAGGCTGTTCTATTAGAGACGGCATTGCTTCAGCATGGCCGCAAGTTGCTAACCTAATAAAATTCAAGGACTATACACACAGAGGATAGCCGAGTTCCCACGAAATTTTTGCCGAAGCGTTACAAAGCGTTGACGTCACCATCAGTGCGCTTTCAAACGACGCCCATTTGAAATGTAGGGCAATATGAAGGATTTTTTAATCTAAGCAAATACATGGCCTTTTTTAAATTCTAACGGTGCAAGGCATTAGAATAAGGCACTAATACCTCCTTTAAACTATAAACCAAAAGTGTTTGGATGTTTAAAATTAATGGTTAACAATACATAAAAGTCTGCTTAATAGTAGAGTGTAGCTGTAATGATAAGAGATTCCAATTTAGTTATAATTATTTATATTGATTTGATCTTAATATTACATATTTTTGTAAAAAATTAGATCTGTATCTGAGAACATGGGCGCCGGACAGGGGGGGCAAGAGGGGGCATTTGCCCCCCCCTCCCCTGGATCACTGAAACAGTAAAAATAAAAGCTATCTTCTTACATCCATCTGTAAAAAAATAATCATTATTATGAAATTTTTAGGTGTTACCTGTAAAATAATAAAAAATGTGGTAATTATTGGGAAAACTGGATATCGTCCGATTTTCACCAAAATTATTATACACACTATTTTGAGGTCGTAGATTACGAATCTATTTTTTTCTTGACCGTCTCTTACCGTTTTTCAGAAAAACGGAAAATTATTTCAACATTGAATTTTTCTTTATTTCGGCCCTATAAAGTAATAATTTCACTATATTTTCATTATATTATAGTTTATCTAAAAGCCACACTTGATTGGGGATAGAAAAATGTCCAACATTTTACTGAAAAACACTTTTCTTAACAAAATAACAAAGAAAATTGAGACCAAATGGAAGTTTGACATTTGATATATCCGTCTTTCTCTCTCCTATGTAATGAGAGAGATAAATATATTCTAGACCTAATTTAGAAATTTGAAAATTTATAACGTTGCCATATCTTCTATTTTTTCGGGTGATCAGGCATATTAAATAAATTACCTATTATGAGATCGACAATAATTAAATATACACCTATATCCACAAAGTTACGTGGAAGAGTTTTGATTGCATTGGTTTTAACTTCTTTGCGGAGGGGTTAATCTTTTTGATATAATATAACAACAAAAGATTAACACCCTCCGCATGGAAGTTGTAACCAATGCAATCAAAACTCTTTCGTGCAACTTCGTGGGTATAAATGGTCAGATCTCGTTGGTAAAATAGCAGTTATGGCAAGGAGCCGTTCTTCTGGCGACCGTCTTTCGTAATTCCAGAATGAGCGAAAAAAACACGCTAAATTTAGGTTTAGCATTGCCAACGTTGCTTTAAATGCCAGAAACAAATAAGCTTACTTCGGGTTTCTCTTATTACCGATTCTGAACCGTCCTAGAACTGTGATGCGTATGCGCAGAAGGAAATATGAAGACATTATTTCATTTGCTCATGCCCTGCAGAGTTCTAGGACGGTTCAGAATCGGTAATAACAAGAACCCGAACAAAGGTATAACCTAACATTTTCAGATTGTTTACAAATTTATTTTAGCAAATTTTCCTCTATTATGCATAGAATTGGTTGAAAAAGTAACAGAAAATAGCAAAAACATAATTGATTATTGAATACCTAACAAAATATGTGCTAGAAAACCTTAAAAATATGAGAAATTAAGAAAAATTCGATATTGAAATTATTTTCCGTTTTTCTGATAAACGGTAAGAGACCGCCAAAAAAAAGTTCAGATTCGTAATCTACGACTTCAAAATAGGGTGTATACCAATTTTGGTGAAAATCGGACGATTTCCAATTTTCCCAATAATTACCAAAAATGTGTTTCAATTTTTTATTCATTTTTACCTTGCCCCCCCCTAAATTTCATTCTTCCGGCGCCCATGTCTGAGAATGTTGGTGTGCTAAGTAGTTAAAAAAAACTAATATAAAAATAAATAATAGGTACACATACATACATTATAAATGTCATGTACATTATATACATAATAATAATATAATTATTATTTATCTTTTCCTGAGTCCTGACTGTCATTCACTGAATAACAAATTCCCTTTTATTAGTGGGTTTTGGGTAATGATTAAAACGTGCAAACATTTTTTATTTATATATCACAAGAAATCCTAATACATAAGTTTTATTAATTAACTATTTTTTTTAACTTGCGAATTTTACTTCGGTTACTGTCCGTCATAATAATTTCTCCGCTCTTTTAGCACGGGACGTATTCTGATTTGCTGTTTTCAAGGATGTCGTATTGCCAACATTTGATTCAAAGTAGGAACTGCAGTTTTCTTTAAAACTCTGCGCAAGGGTAAACCTATAATAATATATCAATTTTATTTTTAGAATTTTTTTTCATAGAAGTAAATTTGTTATTATCTACCTAACAGTTCATTTTGTAGGTCTCTTTCATAACCATTTGGTGTAAAATGTATGAGCAAATTGTAGAAGTATTCGGGTTAAGTTTGTCTTCTCGTTTACACCGATTTATCCATTGCTTTCTAATTGTGGACGAAACTAAATCCTTTGCCTTAGGAAATTAATGAAATATCAAGCTAACACTTTCTTTCTTGAGTGTTAACCTATTGCTTTTGCATAAAGCAACATCACAAATCTGACCAGGCATAATAAATTGTAACCTAAAACCACAAATTAATACATATTACAGAACATATTTCTCCTGCGTTTTATTGTGAAACCTACCAATAAGTTTTAAAACTAATGAAAAAACGATGTACAATGTTCAAATGTCAAATAAATATCACACACGCTGAGTCTAGAGATGGTCTAGAGAAAGTCCGATAATAGACGATAAACACAGACAAAATATAGTTTAAGAAACAGAAATATTGTTTGTATAAGGTCTTTCGAAGGTTATTATCATATCCAAAACGTTAAAACCATGTTAAAACGCTATAAAAATTAAAAAAAAATTGTCACTAAACACTGAAGACTGAAGAGAAAAGTCATAAAATTACATGTAAACACGCTAAACGCTGCCGATTCTGCACTGATGACTACGTCACGACCGTTCGACCTTGAGTGCTCGACATGCCAACGTTGTTGTTACGGGAGTAATCTATCCTCTGTGTGTATAGTCCTTGAATAAAATTAACACTAGAAAAGCCCGCGGGAACTGTCAAATTCAAAGTTATTCGTTTCACAGACTATAGTAGATGTTGCATTAATTTATGTATTAGAGTAAATGTAGAAAATTATGTTTAAGTAATTATTTAATATCTCAGTCGCACATATGTCGGTGTCGATTTAATATGACATTTTATTTTTGTAATAAATAATATAATAAACAAAAAAAAACATGAAAAAAAAACAATATTTTTATTATATAATAAACACATATCTTGAAGTTTGCATAGGATTGAAACTCTTTTATTAAACTACGAATTTCTTCTTTTAATATAGGTGTAATTATTTGTGTTTTCTGATTATGCTCTTCATACCACTTACATAAAGATTTAAAAAAAAGCCTAAAAAGAGCATCGGCAACTAAAGTTATTTTTTGAAAAAAAAACAGATTAAGGTGCATTCAGCCTAGCATAAATGTTAATTTCCCATGTAATCATTTAGGATTATTCCGCAATATTTCGCGAACTTTTGAATAAATGACCAAGTGTATTTATATAATATATAAATATGGTTTTATTTTAAAGTTTGTGCTGAATCTACTAATCTTACCATCGACGTATATATATTATGGTATCACATTCGGTAGGTGGATAAGCAAGTAAAATATTTTGGAGACAAAAATTTCGTTGTCAACGTTGTTGTTGTTAAAATCAGTCCAGTTTAAAAAAGTTTCTTTGTACTGTGGGCAGTAATTGTCGGCGACCATGGAACAGAATACTTTGTGGAGAAGAACTATATATTTTATGCATAAATATTATTGCCACGATTGTATGTTAATCGATAAGGTGTTATATAATTAGTTTTATTGACAGTGATGAGGGACTAGAATAGTCAGTCGTTATATAGTCGTAGTTTGACAGTCAGTCTAGGCGGGACACGGCTCGTTTTCTAGTTTCTGTGTTCAAGTATGAAAAGTAATAAAATAATCAAAGCAGTCGTTATCTTTTAGTCGATTACTTCATAGTACTTAACACTGCAAATAATTTGCCATGCTAGATTCTTTTTTTAGATTTTTTTCTTCTTCGAATATTTTTTTTTAGATTCTTTTATACTCAACGTAATAGATTGTAATTGAGGATGTTAGGCTAGATAATATTTATTTGATCTCTAACTAGAACAAAGTGTTATTATTATTAGTTGCAAAAATATGTATGTATATCGCATTTAATATTAAATAAATATATATACGTAGAGTCCGCTTTAATTCGCTTTAATAATTTATTTTATATTGATTTATTTAATATTAAATGCTATTTGTTCTAGGTAGAGATCAAATAAATATTATCTGTTTCGTTTCTTTGACCTGTATACTATATATTTTTTTGTTTTCACTCTTGGCTTTAGGTCGTTGGGGTTGCAAAGATGTTTCTAGATTTTGTTCATTATTTTTTTATTTTGTGACGACGTTTCGACAGTATATGTCTTTTTCAAGCCTCTTTAAGTACATAAAAACAGTCAGTTAAAAGTCGTTAATTAATGATAAAAAAGACCTAAAAAATCTAAGCAAAATATATCTGTCGATCCTCTAACGCACTAATAACAGTAGACATCGGGTATTGAACCGATGAATGTGTTTTATACAGAGCGATCGGCAAGGAAATACGTACGTGCTCGAAGTTAAGTGTAATGTCCAAAAACAATTAAAAACAATAGTAATATGTGTTATTGTGTTGTCCAGTTTAACAAATTTTAACTCTGAAAGAATCTACGTTCAAGGTAAGACCTTATAGTTTGACATTTTATCTTATTGATTTTAACTGACTGTTTTTATGTACTTAAAGAGGCTTGAAAAAGACATATACTGTCGAAACGTCGTCACAAAATAAAAAAATAATGAACAAAATCTAGAAACATCTTTGCAACCCCAACGACCTAAAGCCAAGAGTGAAAACAAAAAAATAAATATTATCTAGCCTAACATCCTCCATTAAAATCCATTACGTTGCGTAGAAAAGAATCTAAAACAAGAATCTAGCATGGCAAATTTTTCGCAGTGTTAAGTAGGAAGAAACTTTTTTAAACTGGACTGATTTTAACAACACTTTAGTTATTTATTTATCTATGGCAAGCACATCGTTTAACAGATATTACAAAATTACACGTAAAAATATAAATAATACAAAAAGATATAAAATATATAAATATAATAAGAACACGGTATATCACAAACAAAATACGCGCAACAGGAGACAAATACAGTGAGATTAAATACAAACTAACATAATAACAAATAACACTTAATAACACTTTAGTTGACAACGATATTTGTGTTTCCAAAATATTTTACTTGCCATTTTTACAATCCACCTACCGAATGTGATACCATATACTTTGATGGTAAGATTACTAGATTGAGCACAAACTTTAAAACAAAACCATATTTATATAACAGCACACTTAATCATTTATTCAACAGTTCGCGAAATATTACGGAATAGTCCTAAATGATTATATGGGAAATTAACATTTATGCTAGGCGGAATGAACCTTAATCTGTTTTTTTTTTCAATACTGGGTATATTTTTGGAGATGGAGGCCTTGTTATCATTTTTACAGAAACAGTTAATTACGACTAAAATACTCGTACAATGATGTGATGAAAAATAATATTCCAGGACTATTCGAGGAATAACTTTAGCTGCCGATGCTCTTTTTAGGCTTTTGTTTAAATCTTTATGTAAGTGGTATGAAGAGCATAATCAGAAAACACAAATAATAACACCTATATTAAAAGAAGAAATTCGTAGTTTAATAAAAGAGTTTCAATCCTATGCAAACTTCAAGATATGTCCTTATTATGTAATAAAAATAATGTTTTTTTATTAATTATATTATTTATTACAAAAGTAAAATGTCATATTAAATCGACACCGACATATATACTCAGATATTAAGTAATTACATAAAAATAATTCTCTACATTTACTCTAAAACATAAATTAATGCCACATCTAGCACGCCGTACAACGTGATGCAGGCCGGGCGGTATAGCGCGGCGTCTCTACAGCCCGCGCACGGGATAATGATAACTTTAAATCAGAATAACTATAAAAATATTAGTAATAGAAGGTTGTAACAAGTTTTAAAAAAAAATTTCAATATTTTTTCTTTATTTCATACGCAGATACTATGTAAAAATTCCTTCAAACAAAAAAGTTTCTCGCTTATCAAACTACCTTACCAGCTTACCTTACTTAAATCATGATACAATAAAGTTAATGTTTGAAGTTTAATCCATTTTCCAAAAAAGAATACACTCACTATGGATCTTTAATTACTTAAGCTATCATCGCCTATGTGTTCTCAATCGATTAAAAAAAAGAGTATGTGAATAAGTTGATTAGTTTAGGAGTTATCGCGTAAGAAAGGTAAAAAAACATGGTTATACATTTTTGACAGATTTTTGACATTTTCCCTGATAAAAAATTTCTGACCCCCCCCCAAAAAGGTCGTAATTAGTCATTTCACATGCACAAAGCCCTAACCGATCATATCATAAAGATTTTATGTGGTTATACCTTTAAAAATTTTTTTTGAGAAGGAAGCGACTTTTGATTTTACTCGACTAATTGAAATAGATATCCACATGTCTTCCCTATCGCAGTCGCTGCGGTAATCACTAAATTTGAATTTAGGCTATACACATTTTTTTGACAGGCAGTTTTTTACCTCCAAAAATTTTAAATATTTTTTTTTCTCAAAAACGGTTAATGTTAGGTATAGAGTGTGATATCAAAATTCCTAAAATTATACAGAGAATTTAAGTATGTAATAAAAAATTGTGGTACCAATTTAAAATAAGAAAGTTGCTGTCAACTTCCGGTATTTCCGGAAGTATCCCCATATTGAAAATATTTTTAATCGATATACCTCGTTGTGATACTATGATGTCCAAAATATCTCCGATCTAGATAGTGTAGTTCTCTAGAAACTTCTAATGCACGCTCAGCTTCGGACACCCTGTATTCCCATGCAATGTATTTTTAGATTGCATCGATGCGGTACGCGTATTAACCAGGGAATTGGGACTACCTATAGACTTAAAATAAAATATAGACTACACTATTTACATCTCAACGCGGACAAACAACCTTTTTTGCACACATGTTTACTTCTGGGTACAGTCGACCGAGCCTTCCTCATCCAGCCTATGTTGTCACGTCTTTAATATTATCAATATTTTTTTTCTTGTTATACACATATATTGAGATATTCACAACAATAACAAGACGTTGTCTGACCGCATGTTCCAGCTATTTATGAATGAGATGCTCAGTCTATATTTTATTTTAAGTCTATGGGACTACCATTCAATTTCTGGTACGGCCATTTTCGTATAAGCAACCGAGGCGAATGAGGTGCGCCACCCTGTATACCCATGCAATGTATTTTTTAGATTACTTCGATGCGGTACGCGTAGTAGCCAAAGAATTGGGACTTCCATTCAATTTCTGGTATGGACATACTTACCTCCATTTTACAGACGATGCCGAAACTATAAAAGTTATACTTAACCATCCAGATAGTTTGGATAAATCAAGTTTCTATAATATACTCAAAGTACTATTTGAAGATTGCCTTCTCGTTTACAAAGGTAAAGCGTTTAGTTTAGGATTTTTAAAAGTATTTTCTTGTAACATACAAATTGTAACAAACTTACATATTGCATTATCTAAGTGACATTGAAAATGCAACACCTTGGGAGAGTGCTCTAATTATCACTACGAGTATAGTTTGACAACATATTGTGGTAGGCATAAGGGTAGCTGTGACGACCTCCCGTAATCCTGCTGTTAAAACAAAACAAATGGTTTTTATATATAAATAAATAAATGATTACGGGACGTCGTTGCAGCCACCCTAAGTACTTAATGTGTGATGTTTAACATTATATTGTCACTCACTATATATCAAAATGTTATTCACTATATCATGTTCTGCAATAGTGCGTCGGCCATCTGCAGCTCCTAGAATAAAAAATTCACAGATTTTGCAACATGCGCAACCATCATAGGCGTATTGAAAATACCAGACATAAGTCGGCGGTTGTCGGCAATCACCTGTTTTTTTTACATTTTATATTAACTTGTGACGTCATTTGGAAGAGCTCAATAGAAATATAAAAGAACTAAACCTTGTTTGGAAAGCAATTTGACATTCGTGACGTCAGCACTCGGCAGTCTACGATGCGTCCAGACCTGACGAGCCGAGCGCGAGACGAGAGCAAGACAAGAGCGAGACATTTTCTATCCATTTTTTACGCAAACCTGCCACGAGACAAGCCGAGTGGGATCATAGTGAAAGGAAGCCAAACACATATTAAATTGCAATTGAATATAACAAACGATGGCCAAATAATAACACATACAGTAATAAATTTTTGTATCTTTAATATGGTATTCGGTCTTTAACATGGTATTCATCGTCGGTTTTCCCCCTTTTGGCTGTTTTCCCTGAAAGCTGTTTTTGACTGTTTTCCCTGTATCCCTTACACGATGTTTCTTATCAAATTATCAGATCGCCATTCGCAAATACATATATTCCAGATACGTATAGTGAACAAGTGAATCGTTCGCAACGTTAAATAATTTTGATATTTAATTTTTATCGTGATGGCTTTTTATGAAAGTGTATACATAGAATTAATTGCATTAATTGCAATAGCACCTCGAACCCACAGTTTCGTTATGGAGCCAGATTAAACCAATCAGAATGAGTATTATGTTACCGTAAAAGACCGAATATTGGTTAAACGTAGAGTTGCCCACGTAGGAGCCCGAAATATACAAAAAAGTGGGCCAGTTTCGGTTAAGTTTAGATTAGGTCTATATTTTTATTAATTCAAAACCAACTAAAACCTAATTCTAATATAACCTAAACTCACCCCTTCTTTTGCATATTTCCGGCTATTCACTAATGGTATTAGTATTCTTAATCCGGTATTCCTAGGTTTAACTATTATTTGAAATTACGGTGTAAATTTATGGAGGGCCCATAAATTTAAATTCGCCGTACAACAAAATTTCACCAATTTTCTCAATAAAAATTAAAAGTTATAAATCATACTATTTTTATAGAAATGATAGAATAAGGGTGAACGGGGTGCCGGTAGACCAAGAAGATACTTGGAATGTTTGTGTTAATTTATACTGGAATTGAGTTGCCTCACAGTATAGGCATATTTTGAACCCTTACCGTGCATAGTTACTGTAGATAATTTTTTTTATAGATGGGAAACAATCCAACCTCAGCCAACCTTCCCAAAGCGTTTAGGGCCGCAGTGTGGGTATCTCCCTCTCTACTCTACCCAGAGGGTCTACCCAATAAAAACCCATCTTTGTCATATCTCAGTCTCCGTCTCGGAACCGCCCGGGGCATTACTTCAAGACAGAGGGTTGTCTTATGTGTGCATCCTATGTATTAATCGTTGCGCCAACTCTTCCTGAAATTTGGTTTTCATAATAACCCTCAGCATTTCCGCAACCGCTATGCTCTTCTCTTGGTCTTCACCCATAAGTGCCCCGACGTTATCCAGCGTGACCTTGGTGCCGCACCTTGCCTTTGCTACGTCCCTAAATTCCCTCCATCTTCCACACTCGAATAGAGTATGCGCAGGAGTATCCTGCTCCTGGCAGTACACACAGCGATCGCTATCTCTTTTGCCCATCCTTTTCAGGTATGTGCCAAAATACCCATGATCTGTGATAGCTTGAGTGAGAAAGTGGTCTACCTCCACCCATCCATTCTTATGCCACTGCGCCACAATAAATTGCTTTGCCGTCACATTTCCAATAAATTGCTTTGCCCTGCCATCATATCTCTGCCAATCCTCCTGCCATTTCATAAAGATGTTTTCTCTTACTTGCAACCTATGTTCCTTGCCCAGGCTGTAGGTGTCGAATCATTCCTCTACTTGGTGTACAATAGGCATGACACCAGCCAATGTCAGTACTGCCATTGTTGGCGCAGTGCGATAGGCGCTCGTAATACGTAAATACGTAATCTCGTAATCATAGATTGCAGCATATTTTGATAGTGTTGATATTATATAACTCTTCTCCAAATTGGAGTGGCATACAATATCATAGAAGTCACGGCCGATGCCATCGTCCTCCTCTTCATAGCCCTAGGTCCGCCAACATTGGGCATTACCCGCGACAGGGTGTTAGTTGCACGTGTGGCCTTTTCCACTATTCTGCGGACGTGGGTGGTCATACGTAGACCGCTGTCCAACCACACTCCCATGTACCTTACAGCTTTGCAGGGCATAATAGTCACTCCCATGATATCAGCGCTCCAGCTTTCTAATTTCCGCTGTCCCTCCAAAGCAAGCAACTCCGTCTTCTGTTTTGCTAAGCTGATACCCATGCTATCCAGCCTGTTGCCGATTATCAGCGCCGCAGTCTCCACTCTTATTTTCAACATATTGGGCGTTGAGGCTGTGATCAGGACTGCCAGATCATCTGCGTAAGCAAGAATATCGCACCCAGTTCCTATGTCCAACCTCAGCACCTGGTCATAGAAGACGTTCCACAGCGTCGGGCCAAGTACTTATCCCTGAGGAACCCCGCAACTCATTTTATAGGTTTGGCCGTCCTCCGTCTCTATTTTCCTGCATGATAAGTAGGACTGGATTACCCTAATTAGGTACCTGCTGATGCCCATTGACTTCAGTTGGTCTATAATACCCCGCCAGGGAGCAGAGTTAAATGCGTTTTTTACATCCAACGTGAGAAGGGCTACGTATCCCCCACTCTTCCAGCTGCGTTGCCTTATCAGGTCGACCTTGTCCACAATTATGTTAAGAGCGTTTATTGTGGATTTGCCCTTTCTGAATCCAAATTGCCTATCAAACAGTCGATCGTTTTCCTCCAGTTCAGTCTCCAGTCTAGCTTTTATTAAGGACCCAAAGAGTTTTCCGCTGGCATTAAGTAAGCATATTGGTCTGTAGTTTATCGCAGATGAACTCTCCATTTTGGGCTTTTCGATTAAAACCAGCTTTCCAACCTTCCACAATCTCGGAAATTGGCCCCGGAATAAGCACCAATTCATAACGTTAATAATGGACTCCGGATCCTTCAAAGCTGCTGCTTTCAACACCTCTCCAGGTATTCCGTTCAAACCTACCGCTTTGTCATTCTTTATGTTACGCGCGGCGCATAAAATTTCATCCGTAGTAAAAACCGGAACTTCCTCAGTAGGTATATTCAAGTTACCCCATGCAATGTCTGGTCTCGTTGGGAAAAGAGCCCTCACTTGTTCTCTGACTTCATCTGCCGGTATAGGAACTCTAGCCCTATTCATAAACTTCCTGGTGACTATTCTGTATGCCCTTCCTCACACATCCGCGTTCAGTTCGTCGCACAGTTCCTGCCATTTTTGCTTTTTGGATCTTGCAATCTCCTCCTTGAGTTTATTTTTTGCCCCTTTATACTCTTCACTCAAGTTAGTGACAGCCACATGAGTCCCCAGTCTTTTATTCTGCCTCTTAATTAATCGTCTCAAACGAATGCAGTTTCTTCTCAGTTCGGCAATCGCATTGTTCCATCAATATACCGACTTCCTATTACCACCAATCCTTTTGCACAACAAGAATCTGTTACAGATTTTCCTTAGGGATTTATCTAGACCTTCCGGCTCAGGTGTTCTCGTCGCTAGGCCATATTCCTCAACGTGAGCTCTTACTTTCTCCAGACCATTATACGTTACTTTCCACCCACGAGGATTTTGTTGTTTTCTTACGGACATGCGCTCCTATCTAGCTCAAAGGAAATGTATCTATGTAAGCTCATATTTTCTACCTCATCCCTCACCCTCCAACCGGTTATAGGTCTACTAATACCAGCGGTCGCTAAAGTAACATCTATGAGTGATTCTCCGTTGCTGTTCTTAAATGTGGGTGTAATCCCCCTATTTAAAACGACGAGATCGTTGCAACTGACCCATTCCTCGAGCATCCTGCATTTTTCGTTTATTGTTAATGACCCAAAGATACTAGATTTAGCATTCAAGTCACCTCCAATAAGAGTTTCCTTCCCCTTGCATTTAATAAGATTTTCAATGTCCACAAGCAGATTCTCCAGTAACTCGCTAGGCTTATTCGGTGAAAAATGTGCCGATACCACAGCTTAAGTAAAAACCAGCTCGGACAGTGTAGCGTGCCGCTTTGATCTTTTTACGCTCGGATTTGCGATTCGAAAGAGGGGGAACACTGGAGCGGCGAGCTCTCTCGCCAAAACCAAGAGCCGCGTAAGCGCCAGTCAGCCCAGAGATGTATTCAAAAAAATTTTACACGTGACGTGAAACTATTAGGTTCCTGCCCCCTCAACATATTAACATCTTCTTCGCGCATATGCTGGTGTAGCATATCATAAGCCGCCGATCTCCTATCTGTGTTTACCTGTAAAAATCTTATCGTCATATATGCTAATTTCTGACAAATACCAACATACATATATTTTGACACTCATATAAATCGGACGGACAGGATACACTCACAAGATATATAAAATATATCACAGTTAGATTATTGGTATGTACGAAAATATCACAGTCTTTATTACAATGGTTATTAATCACAGCTCTATTTTTTGGGAATTTGACACAATTTGACATCGCTATGTGGCTATTAGCGATTTGATTGAAGAGGTCGCAAATCGCTTCTTTACAATTCATGTGTACCTGCATAAATTTGAATGGTGTGTTTCTACCCTTTACTGCTCTGGCTCATGATCTTGTGCCGGTATTGAGTCTTGTTTTTTATTGATATATTTTATATCCCGTTTTAAGCAAGGCTACTTTAAACCCTCTCGGGCATCGTCCACTTTTCGCCCCATGGTCATTAGTCCCACATAGGAGGGAATATGCTTCACTGGGACAATCCTTTGCGGCGTGCCCTCCTTGCCGCAGTTCAGGCATAATTTTTCTCCTATCTGGGCCTTGACACTTTGAGGTATCGTGCCCGTACTCCCAGCATTTTCCGCATCTTTGCAACTCAATCCTTCTCTCGATATTGCATCGGACCATTCCAATGGAATGATGCCTTTTGTTTCCAAGGCGTTGGCATCGCTTTCACTAAGTGTAATTGTGACCGCCTGCGTATTAGCCCTATTGGGTCTTAATTCGCCAATCTTAATATCTCTATCGCCAATATCCCCTAGGTGATCCATTAGTGAATCCTTGAGCTCGATAAACCCGTAGTTGTAGCGTCGACTGATCCTGTCTGTGATTCGTTTTTTTTGTTTGTATTGTTGGGGTTTGTCAGCCACTAGGCAAAGAGTGTCATTTTTTTTTCAGCTTTTAATCTGGCATATTGTGTAACGTTAAATTTTGTTTCCCTCTAACTGTCGTTATGTTTTTATATTATTTAAGAGAGTGCTTTAGTTTTAATAAGAATTATTTTTATGTAATTGTGTCCTGCCAAATCTGGACAGTTGTTGTCGACCTGCCGGTTAAGTGGAATAGCATCTCTGCTAGACTTCGCCTGCTGTCGAACGGCAATTGTTGGAAAATGTTATCGATTTTTTTATTACTTATGTATTTTTCTTTTCTACTAAATAAAGTCCTTTATTATTATTATTGTTCGTTTGCGCACGTATTTTGTATTTGGTATAATATGTAAGAAACGGCGGTGATGCAAGTTTCTAACACTCTATTGGTTTGTTAAAGATTGAGGTGTCGTCTTACTATTGCTGCTGTTTGAAGAACGACAGCCTTCTGGAGTTGTATATAGAGTAACGGTGGAAGATCTAACTTTTTTAAACTATGGTGGAGAGCCTTTGGTATTACGCCCGTTGATGAAATTATAATGGGTACGATATTCACTTCGTTTTGCTTCCATAAACTTTTAACTTGTTCAGCTAGTGCGGTATATTTACTTAACTTCTCACTCCATGTAGACTGCAGATTATGGGTGTTAGGAATCCCGACATCTATAAGGTAAGTTAATGCCCTCTCTTTTATGGTGAATGTTAGATCTGGTCGGTTATGCGGAGTTGTTTTGTCAGTAAGTATACTTCTGTTCCAGTAGAGTTTAAAGTGGGCATTTTCTAACACATTTTCAGGTTCATATCTGTAATAAGGTGTAATATCTTCTTTTAAATGACAAAGGGTTGCTAACTTTTGATGAATGATTTTCGCTACTTGGTCGTGTCTTTGGAGGTAGGAGGTTGGCGCTAGCACTCGACATCCAGCTGTCACGTGCTGGATAGTTTCACCAGGTTCATGACATCTTCGGCATTGATCTACTACATTCGGCTCTTTTAGGATGAATTTTCTGTAGTTCCTCGTAGCTATGACCTGGTCCTGGATTGATAACATAAAACCTTCGGTTTCGAGGAACAAATCCGCCTGAGATAACCATTTGTTCGACGCATCTTGATCTACATAAGTTTGGTTAAGCTCATGCGGAAATCTCCCATGCAGTACTTTTCGAGTCCACTCCTCGACTTTCTCTCGTTCGTAGATTACATCCGATGGGAGCCTGATGTCAACGGCATGTTGAAGATCTAAAGGGGTGTGTTTGTTATCTGCTCTCACTACTGCTCGGTGAAGACCTGATGCCTGGTGCAGGAAGTATTGTTGAAGACCATAGATTTGTTTGGCGTGTAGAAACCTTAAATCAATTAGACCTCTCCCACCTTTATTGCGTGGGAGGGTTAATCTCTCAACTGCTGCCTTAGGATGATGCGCCCTAAATTTTGTTAGTGTAGTTCGCGTTTTGATCTGGATATTTTCAAGTTCTGTTTTCGTCCATTTTATAGTCCCAAAAGTATATGAGATTATCGGAATTGCGTAGCTGTTGATAGCCGTAAATGTGTTTTTTCCATTTAATTTAGACTTAAGTATATTCGTCAGTCTACTAATATATATAGAGGTGATTTTCTCTTTAATATCTTTGTGCTGTAAGCGTTTACCTTGAGCTAGTCCAAGATATTTATAGGTCTCATGTTCTTCCAAGGATTCGATGATATCTCCATCACCTAAGTCGAATCCACTAGATATTATTCTACCTTGCTTTATATTAAGTAGCTTACATTTGTCCAACCCAAAGGACATTTGGATATCTTTAGAGAAAGTCTTTGTAATTTCAAGAAGGTGTTGAAGTTGTTTTTCATTCCCTGCAAACAATTTAATGTCGTCCATGTACATCAAGTGACTGATAACATGATGTTGAGTCTTGTCATACTTTATATGGAATCCGTAGCCGGTCTTATTCAGAATCGAAGACAGGGGGTTTAGTGCCAGACAAAACCATAAAGGGCTTAAGCTGTCACCCTGGAAAATACCCCTTTGGACACTAATCGGTTGTGATATGACTATTCCTTGGTTTTGATTAATTTCTAGAACTGTATTCCACGTAGACATTAAATGTTGAAGCATATTTATAATTTTATGGTCAATCTTATATATCTGTAGTACTTTCAGGAGCCAGGAGTGCGGTACCGAATCAAAGGCTTTTTTATAATCGATAAATGCCGTGTAGATATTTCGTCGTTTGTTAGCTGCTTGCTCAAGTATTACTGAGTCTATTATGAGCTGTTCCTTGCATCCTTGAGATTTTTTGACACAACCCTTCTGCTCTTCAGAAAGTAATTTATTATCTTCAACATGTTTGTAGATACTTTTTGCAATACATGCCGTTAAGATCTTGTATAGTGTGCATAAACAGGTAATGGGTCGGTATTTTGTTGGATTATTTAATCGCTCGGATTTGGGGAGTAAGTATGTATTACCTCTGCCAAGAAATTCGGGGATAGTTTCTGGACTTTCAATAAATGTTGTGAAGTACTTAGCAATGTAAGTGTGTGTACTTTTCAGTCGCTTAACCCAAAAATTGTGGATTCCATCCGGGCCCGCTGCTTTCCAGTTTTGTGTAAGTCTAATTACTTCAGCAACCAAATCTGATGTTATTGTGATAGGTTCCATTGTTGGCAGATGAAACAATTCGGCTTCTATATCTCTAATCCAAGTGGAATCTGTGTTGTGGTTAACTGGTTGAGACCATATTGATGACCAGTAGTTTTCGATCTCCTCTTCGGTAGGTAAAGGACCAACAGGCTGATTTGAATTTATTTTCAAATCCCGATAATAAGCTCTTTGGCTGGTGTTGAATTTCATGTTTTGTTTTCTTCTCTGTGTGGATTCACGATATCTCCTTATTCTACCAGCTTTAGCTTATTATTATTATTATTATATGAAGGGTACACTTCCAGTCTTTCTTTTCTCCTGCAATTCGAATATTTTGTCCTGTGTTTGCCGCATTGAATGTGCGTTTTAATTGCTCCAAGGCCTCTCTATCTTTATCTGTTGATATGAGGAGATCACCCTCTTTGGTACTCCTAAAATTTCTAACAATGTCTGTGTCTTCACTGGTCTTTAGTATTTCTTTCACGTTTTTTAGGGTTTCCTTATAATCTTTTCCTTTAGATTCAACGATAAGTGCGTATGAATTATACTGTTTACCGGGCTTTTTTGCAGGGGATTTTTTTTGGTTTTCCGGTGTGAATATCCGTACTTTGGTATTCACCTTGCTGAAAACACATTCCGTCATTTTCCGAGTGTATTCAAGGGTATGTTCCTGGTTTGATGTGTGACAAATCTTTTCGGATTAATCACTTGTTCATGGGTAGCGTGACTATTTTATAATTATAAAAAAACAATTAAGTTGAGCGGAAGGCAAACTTGGATAAGAAGTACATCGACTCTTTGGGGCGTATGTTTAATGCTTTGTCTTAGTGATGTTAGTTACACAAATCTACTATAACTTACCTTAATTGCGGCCCGACCTCTGTCTGTAATTCTGTACCTCATTTCTGGAGTCTTTTCTGGACTGCTCTGGAGATATGGTGCTCGTTCATAATGATCTTACTTTTATATTTTTAAAATACTCTTGGTTATTTTTACTATAGAAATAAAACTGCCGAGTTTTCACAAACATTTAAATTTAATATTAAAGAAAAAAATAAAGAACAAAAAGAAAATATATATAAAAAATTAAGTTACTTATTATTAGTCAAAATAAAAAAAGAAGATGGAAAAAATACAAAAAAATTGTCTGGCGTCTGCTTTTATTGAAAAATATGGTAATTATATAATCAATTAACCCTTAACTGGTCCGGCGTCGTCTGACAGACTACGCCAAATAATTAACTCATTCTCATTAGTTACTGGGACCGCCCACACAATTGGCGTTCCAGCTAATCCTCCCCCTCTCGGTCAACTACTGATAGCCATATTTATGCCCAAACTGGATTAGTTTTTTAGAAGTTATGGCAGAAGTTACTTAAGCCGTAGTCTCTCAGACGACGCCGGACCGTTTGCGTAAGATTTTGTGTTTGACAAACTTTTGTAAAATATGGCCGGGCCTTCGAAAAGAGTGCGTTTAGAAGACTCTAGTTATGAAGAAACTCTAATTAAAATGATATGATGAGGACTGTGACAGTGACAATATGACAATATGCCAGACAAATACGTTTGACAATGTCCAATATTCCAAGAGAAATATATTTTACAATTGGTATAATACTTGCAATTCCTGTACAACCAGAACACGCATACGGAGATATTCTTATCCCAGAGTTCTTATCCTAGTTAAAGACAATGTTATGTCCTAGTTTAATTATTTTTAATGCCTAGAATGTACGAATCCATTTTGTAAAACATGTTCAGGGAAACAATGAACTTTGCCTCATGCTGTAACTAAAAACCTTTTCTTTAACTTCAGTTTTATAGCTTATTTTTTTTATATATAGTACTAAAAACATATTTCTGTATTGTAATGACTGTTAGTAATTTGGTTTTATTTTTTAGAGCTTAGCAAAAATCTAATTGTTTTTTTTTCAAATTTATATGTATGTCATTTTATTTTGTACTATATTTTCTTAAATTTTATATTAATTGAACCCATTTTTGTCTATATTAGTTCAATAATACATAATATAATATATAATAAAATAAAAATTTGTTATTTTTTAGTTTTTGTGTGTTTTTTCACTTTTTAGAAGGCGTAGTCCCACAGACTACGCCGGACCGTTTATGATACATATCTATTACCGGACCAGTTAAGGGTTAAAGTTTTCATTACTAAATCTTGCTACGACACTTTAAAATAATTTTAAAGAAGAATAAAATCGAAATTAAGAATATTTGACAAAAGAACTTAAAAACATAACTAGTAGCAGACACCAGACTTAAAAACTACAGGGGGTCACATCGTGAACCTTACCGAGTTTCACGAACCTGAGGGAGAACCGTGTCTTTTAGAAACTTAAATCGAACTACCTTTTCTGCCTAAAAACAGCCCCGAGGTTCCAACATTACAGGGTTGAAGGGTGGTGCATTCGGTACTTAGCCAATAGGATCATCCCTAAAGGTACTGTTCTTTGCTTGATTGGTCAGCTTGACACCGCCCTTCAAACCAAATTGGTTCGACCTCCCGTTGTTAGATGGCAGTACTATGACCATTTTACGTATTTAATTCTCGTTTACGTCTAGTTACGTGCTTTCCTAAAGTTCCCAGATCCTTTACAAATATCCGGCGATAGTTACATGTTATCAAGGGTGGTTATTGGTTTTACAACGTCCCAGTGTTTTTATCTAAGGTCTATCTTTACAATTTTTCTGTTTACTTCTAAGTACTACAGTTTATTTGCTTTGCCCTTCTATAAGTTTGGGAATTTAAAAATAGTCACGTTTGAAAGATGTTTGTTTTATTACTTCCTGTTAAAAGACCCTCTCTCGAAACTAATAACCGAAAACATCGGCTTGAACGTAAAGGACAAGGAAATAATCTGTTATTAATATAAATAATAATATAAAGGAAATAATCTGTTACAGATGTATGGATATATGTTCCTCTCCCATTGTCTCACTTTTTAACAGCTGAGCTTTGACCAAAATTCACCAAGGTCCTTGCCCATCTTTAACTTGATGATCTTTAGTCTTCTTGGGGTTTCTGCCTGTGTTCGCCTCAAAACTTGCTGTTTCAAAACACCCTCAAAACACTCTCAAAACACCCCCATATCACCCTCAATGTCCCGGAGATCAGGGTAACGGTCCCTAAACTGTCTCCGGATGCTAATTTCCATCCCCGTATCATTCTCTTCTACCAGTACAATCTTGACGGCTGCTTCCTTATCATGCACCGGATTACCGGTGATAATTTCAGTTCTTGTGAAAGTTTCTTCATCCCAATCCTGGTCTATGGTATCATTAAACTTCTCAAATGTGTCATAATATTGGATGTCGATGTATTTTTTGGCCTGACTCAGGTCTGTGAGATCCGTCTGGCAGGCTACATCCTTCTTTCCGAACTTGGGATCAGTTTGGACATCTACATCATATGTGGGGATTTTAGGTGAGACCCATCTATGTTCTTCTAGCCAGTTTCTTATCACTGAGCTTTTAAGGACCTCTATATTTCTCCTTATTTTCGCCGAAGTTTCTTTGATTTCCCTTTTAGTATTGGAATTCTCAGTTATATATTTCTCCATGTCTTTGCTGTTATTAATGAGTCTCTTAATAGTCTCGCATATGCTAACTGCCGTCATGCATTCCACTTTATTGACGGTCTCGATCTGTGACGAATTAAAGGATGTGTCAACTACCTTCCGTTTGTTTACAAAATCACAAGCCCCAAAGAAGTTTGATCTTCTGATATTACCAGCAGCGGTCTGCAGTCTTGAAATCTGTATAATTGATTGTGTAAATCGAGTAATTGGAGATCTTCCTTCGGCCTGGATTTGGACCGAATTAAGAACGTTGGTTTGTGAAGTCGCAGGATTGCCCCCTCCGTAGCCAATGGGGCAGCCCGCCGACGGATTAGATCCCTCGGCGGGGTGGGATTCCCGCAATTGCGGACCCACCCGGAGACCAGCATTTTCGCTATTTTCCATCATGCAACTTTTGTTGACTTTTAGTCAGGTGCTCCACCTTAGACCGGTTGCCTTCACTACGGCTGCTAGCCCGTTTTTGGTTCACTCTCCGTCTGCTCCTCCAGTAAAACCTGTTCGGCAAGGGAGACCCTACCAGTAGCTACGCTACCGCCGACATAGCCCTTACTGTCATTGGAGACACAAGCCCTCCCACCATGTCAAGGTAGTGAACCACAGGAGAGACTGTAGATAAAAATAAATTAAAATATATTTGGCTCCAACGATAATTTAGTTTGCAGCTTCTTTTCATCATACCTAATAAAAAAAAAATCGTGACAACCACTACTTATAGTATGTACCTACATATGTATTTTTAAACATCATTATGAGATTTAAGTATAAAAAAGTGCCCATAATGTGAGTAGCGGTATTGACGATTTTTTGTTATGAGGAAAATAAGCAGCAAAATATATTATCGATTGCAGCAACTATGTATACCTTTTACATTCAGTATATCCAATTAATATGGAATATTATACCTATACATGCTTTTAAACATTTTCTACCATTATATTTTGATAGTTGAGTTTTTGAAATTATTTGTTAGCTTCTTAAACAAAACAGACCCATAATAATTCAAATCTTTATCATCCAAGACTTTCAAGAATTATGAAGTAATCTTACGTCAAATTTTTTTAAAATTATTGCATGCCTTAAGTATTTGCAAAGTTAATAAAAATATTTCTTTGCATACCTTGCAATTAATATATTTGATCTAATTTATCAGTTCCGCATCATATCCGAAATTCAGATTGTGTGTGACACAACGAAGAGTCAACGTGCAACGTGAAAGACAAGAAAAATGGCAAGTAAAAAAATGTAAAGTTTCATTACTAATTACACAGTCCTTGCCTTGAGTTCTTCTGCCTTAAATCTATATTGCCTTCCCTAAAATTTTAAATATAAATGATTGAAACTCATGACAAGTTTACCACAATTTAAACTGAAGATAATTATTTAATTATTAAATCCATGATTATATTAAAATATAACACTTACGAAGTTAATAAATATTATCTATTTCTATTTAATCATTTAATAATAATTCTGATAAAAACACGCTTGATTTTTTAATTTAGAAATCATACAGGCTATAATCATTAATATGACTATATTAACAATACTTAAATTAAAATTTATTTGAAGAAATGCTACTTGAAGTATTAACTCGGAATAATTATTAAAAACTGCTCATCGCGTTATAATAAGGCTTCTTACAGTTGTCTGGCTGATTGGCGGTTTAGGTACCTAAAGTTTGATTTCAGATAATGCAGATTTTAATGTGCCATTTGTGGTTTGTTTATTGGAATTTTTTTACATATTTGGTATACTCTATGGAGTGCTCATGTCCATTTTTCAATTATTAAAGTGCCTATTTAGATACATTTAAAATCAATTAATTAGTGTATAGTAATTGAATTATGGGTTTGTTTATTTTTTATGAAATGTATTTTTTTTCTATTAAAATAAACATAGCTTTACTTACAAAATCACTAGCTAGCCATTTTTAAATACAGGGTGTTAATTAAGTATATGGCCAACTTCAGGAGGTGATTCTTTGAGTGTTTTTAAAGTAAAAAGTTAATATAAACATGGGTCCGGAAATGCATAACTTTAAAGATACAGGGTGTCAAGATGTTTCCTAATAGACATTTTTTTATTAATATCTCAAAGATCCGTTGGCCGATTTTGTTGAAATTTCGCCGTGTTGTGAACTATGATAAGTTAGCACTAATTAAATGATAATAATTATTATTTACAACAATATTCAAACGGTAAAACTTTATCAACTTATCCCAATAAATATTTGACAACGCCTTGGATTCATTTGTTTTAACGTTTTCGGTGGAAAGCATGCGAGCTTTTTCTTTGTCCTAAGTTGTTAATTAAAAAAATAATAATCATATAAAAAAATATGGTAATTAGTCTAAATTTATTATTTATGTGATTCTGCTCTTTCTCGTATAATTTGCCCCTTGCTTCTCATACGGAAATAGTTAGATTAAAATAGCCAAACTGTACCTAACAGCCCATGCCTTGATATATTTTCTTTTAAAATAACATCGCTTTCTTTATCCGCCGGTCCAGACTCGAGCATCCTTGTCCTATTCGCTCATCAACGCCGGCTCTATCGACTTAAGTACGTGTTGACAGGTAGGTTATTAAACCCATGTCGCTTCTAGCATGTCGTTTTTTCAAAGACGGGTCCCATATAAACGCGGCCAAAAGTATTTTCAATACTAAAACTTGGGAATTTTGGTTAAGTGCAATCCTAAAATATATACTAGGATGTATTTCAGGAAAATATTTTAACTTCTTCAGAATGTCTCAATAAAGTATAAGTGAATCGGGATACTTCTTACAGTGCCATACTCTATATAGACTAATTACCAAAACTTAGAAATAACAGTTCAAAAGTTCAACAAAATCCTACACGCGTTTTTAAAAAGAAACATATAACCACGCACTATGCAATTCCAGCAAGCCAATACGACACAGCATAGGTTTCCGGACTAAACGGCTGGTCTATTTACACCACTCAATAGGCGTGTCGGGTTTGCCGAGCGGTTTCCGATGCAGTTGCTTTCTTTCGCATCTGTTATAGGTAATTTGTGACTGAGTTATAGGCAATTTCTATCATTTTTAAACAATTTCACTTAATTAGCCATGGAAACAAGTTCAATCGCCCTTGTTCTTAGTAATGGGAAACTATAGACATTTGAAGAGGCTATAATTTTTTATTTAACTTTTTGCGGTACCTTGTATATTTTCGATCGATCGTTTCCATACAGAAAAGAGACCCTGTGTATGTGTAAGGTATTTATTTTAGATGATGTATAATAGGTTAGTGATGGGAAAAACCGATTAATTTCAATAATCGAGTACTCGAGTTTGAAGCGAGTGCAATAACCGAGTGATCGCTCGAGCGAAATATCACTCATATTTAAAAATACGGTTTTTAGCCCGTCGCTTGTTGTAATTAGGTACTCGTTAACGTCAAGCGCCAAGCAGACAGTTGCGTGCGCAGGACACATATTCTTTCGGTGATGAATGGCAAGTAGCAAGCGACGAGCGACTCGCTTGGTCGCTTGATTTAGTTTATTTCAAAGCATTGTCGATGTAGGTCGTAAAATGCTGTTCCTCAGATAGGCAACGGAGAAATATATATACAGCGTCGTATAAATTTGCTACCTGCAATGTATGTAGAAAATTCGCTCGACTTTTTATTGAGTACGTCATATTAAATTGGGTTTCAATTTATTTTATTCTAGGATCACTTGCGTTCGTCGCTTGTAACTCGCCACTTGCATTGCTCGTTCATAATCGAGCGATGTCGGTTATTTCAATAATCCAGTACTCGAGCGAATTTTCGTTATCCCATCACTAGTATAGGTACTTACTTTGCTATAAATATCGTTATCTTAAATCATACAGGGTGTTCAAAATCCTCCACTAAACTTTCTAAAATATAAAAAAATTCTTGATTTTTTTAATGCAACACCGAGTGGAACACCCGGTATATTATTTTTTATTCAAAAATACTGATAAAATATTGCCAATCTGCAATGTATGTAGCAAATTCGCTCGATAGGATCGCTTGCGTTCGTAATCGAGCGATGTCGGTTATTTCAATAATAGAGTACTCGAGCGAATTTTTGCTCGAGTTATCCCACCACTGGTTTTCACCATTATATTTTTGATAAAAATTGAGCTCCAAACACT
Organism: Sitophilus oryzae; assembly: GCF_002938485.1. Classification (NCBI taxonomy): domain Eukaryota; kingdom Metazoa; phylum Arthropoda; class Insecta; order Coleoptera; family Curculionidae; genus Sitophilus; species Sitophilus oryzae. The sequence continues at coordinate 3,959,518 of NW_022147237.1, read as the reverse complement.
TAAAGAGTCGAATTTGACCCATCCTGTACACTGTACATGACATTATGAATAAGTTTTTATCAAAACACGATAAGTTATTCTGGGTGTTGCATTTTTAACGTTACTTGGTATATGTTTTCGTGCTTCTAAATGCACTAATTTTACTTTTAGCTGATGATTGGAAAGTGCGACGGAAGTTTTTCTCGAAAAGTTTTAACCAGTCCATCCTCAATTCTTATGTGCATTACTTCTATAATAATAGCAATGTGTTAGTAGATGTACTACACAATGATTACGAGGATCTGTTCGGCGTCTTTGGTCGGTATACCTTCGACACATTTTGCGGTAAATATTAACAAAAATTCAAGTTAAAAATTTAGAAAGAATTCTAGTGAGCCATATTTAAACTATTTTGCGATCTTGAAAATTATGTTAATTTACTGCTTTGGTAGTCTTATTATACAATGATTAGGCTTGGTATTTCTACTTTTGTTATATACAGGGTGACGCACCTCATTCGCCTCGGTTGATTATAGGAAATCGGAAAGATGTAGAAACAAAATATTTTATGGGTATATGTAGGAAGGCAATGTGCATAATTTAAAATTATTTTGAAATGTACAGGGTACGCCAGAACCAAAATACATACCAAAGTTATACATTTTCTTATGGAACACCCGGTATTTTGTTTCATTTTTGGATGCTTGGGCCCAAAAAAGGAATTTATTATGAAGGTTAGATATGTTTAAAACCTTTGTTTGTTAGTTTTTGAGATATTTAAACATATTTAAATATGCATGCTACAATAGAATATATTATTAACACCGTGTACATTACTTTCCAGAATTAATTAATTTTTGTGCTGAGTTTAAAGGTAGAGACATAAACTCTACTGAAAAATGTTATTGCTTTATTAAATTTATACAGTGGTACAGTATAAATATACAGGGATACCAAAAATTGCTGATCTATTTTAAGGATTTATTTTACATCAGAACTTCGTTATTTCAAATACAACACTTTTTGATTTTTAAATTGCAGCCTCGGTATTTTTTTACTTTATTCGATAGAAAATGACATTCTGAATAGAATGACATAATATCATATGTCAACTTTTGACATTCTCGCTTAATAAAAAAACGTATTTTAAAATTCAATCTAGAGTGCCATGGCTATGTTAAAAACGCTAATTCTTAATCAAGGAGCCTTGGAAAAATAAATTTGATCGTCTAATGTTTTTATAATCTTGTCCTGGCCAGTTAGAAAATGCGTATTTTTAATCATATCTCAATTTTTTCACATGGAACGAGGGTGGTTCATTAGCATATTTGGAAAAAGCATTTTTTTACGAATACCACGCACTTGCTGTTACCGTAAGTTATAATTTCAAATAAACCATATGCGAAAATGTCAAAAGTTGACATATGATAATATGTCATTCTATTCAGAGTGATATTTTCTATCGAATAAAGTAAAAACAATACTGAGGGTACCATTTAAAAATCAAAAGTTGCAGTCATTTCCGGTGAAACAGGAAGCGACCGAAAACAATTGAATACGTCAATCAATCCTAATTTATCTCATATACTAACATACCAAATATCGATGTTTTATCTGAAAAAATAAAAATTTATAGGAGTGAGCCACTTTTGAGACGCACTCGGTATTAAAATTTATGTAGGGGTGGGGGTAGTTTTCACCCAAATGTTAAAGCACTGAGCAAAACATAGACACTCAAAATTTCATTCAAATCGGAATAACGGAAGAATAAATATCTAAAAAAATGTGTTTCTCATAAAGTTTGATGCCCTCTAACGGACAAAGGAAGCACATTTGTATAGAGATAAATTGTGTCTAATGAACTTATTTTGATTCCAAAAATATGTAGTAGTTCTATGTATCCGGAATATTGGAACACCCTGTATATTTCGTAAACGTCTGCAGTTGTAGTTATGAGGATGCATATACCTACCTTTCCTTTAAGTCAAAAAGCGTTTGATAAGCTAATAAAGCAATAAACACATACGGAGATTATTTATTGAATATAGAAAATCGGGAGGTGTCTACCGGACTTTAGACTAATTTTTGAATATGTTATGCTTTTTGTTATTTATTTATTTTTGTTTTCTTATATACATAAATACGTATTCAAAAATTTGTATTACAAGAAAATTACAATTTTTTCCAAATGGGTGGCGTCAGCAGCTAAGCAAATGCCATCAAAATGAGATGTATCGACTTTCTTAAACGATTAATTAAAGCTATTACAAATCCAATGATGCAAAAGAGATTCCTCAACCAAAAAATACCAAGAAAACTAAGACTAAAAAAAAAGGACGAATATTGAAAGAGAAACTATAGTATGCGAAACAACAGCTGAAGGGGAGTGACTAGAAATGAGAAGTATTTGCTCTATGTGCTCTTACAAAATAAAAAGAAACCCCAATATCTCTGTACAGTTTGTAAAAAAAAACATTTGACTACAGTGCTCAAGAAAAATATCTTTAAACTGCTATGCTGCGAGTACAAAAACATGTGAAAATATTACTTTTTTATGTTTACCCACCTAGTTTTTTAAATATCATTTGATTACCGATTCATAATTGATTCGAATAAGTGTATATATTTTTATCCAACAGACACTACTTATACAGACATTACTCACATGTATACATGCATATAAAATAAATAATAGCACACGCGTGAGTTTTTGAAGTTATAACAAGTGTGTTATAACTTCAAAGCCACACCATTTTATAGAAATTATTAAGCTTTATTCAATTATTTATTTAAATTAACATTTGTAGATTCAGAAATTGTTGCTCTTCAACTGCTTGAAATAGGCTCTGTCATTATAACGGCTCGTTCTGGAATACTTACAGCACCTTGAATCTTTCTCGCAATCTCTATTTTATTGTTGACGGACTCTTCGATATATCCTTCCGCAACCGTTGCAGATCGCCATCCTCCGTGTCTTTTTAACGTTGTCATGTTCACTCCTGCATTTGACCATAGACAATAAAATGATCTGGGAACAGATAAAAATGACCGCAGGCAAGGCAGCTAAAGGTGTCACAGCACTGAGTAGACTTATGGCCAACACGAGTGTACCAAGTCAAATAAACGGCGATTATTGATGTCGACTGTTCAATCGGTTCTTCTATATGGCGCTGAGATTTGGGCAGTAGCTCTATCGAAGAAAAAATATAGAAAACCTTTGGCCCAAGTGCAGAGACAGGCAGCACTCAGAGTAGCTTCATCTTACCGCACAGTTTTCCAACCTGCAGTGCTGGTTATCGCAGGGATAGCACCTATAGCTCGACTTGCCAGAGAACGGTATGCCATATACCAAAGAAAAACCGAATTGAACCAAAAAGAAGTTAAAAAGGAGGAAATCAACAGGACTTATGAAGCATGGCAGAGATTGTGGGAACAGGAAAGTAGGGGTCGCTGGACTGCGCGACTTATTAAATCGGTGAAAACCTGGACACAAAGGGAACACGGGGAAATAAATTATTACTTGCCCCAGTTAGCGGCCACGGCTATTTTTTATCGTATCTTGGAAAAATGAGAAAGGTAACATCACCAGTATGCCTTTACTGCGAAGGTTATGACGACGCAGAACATACCTTTTTTACCTGCGAGAGGTGGAGCGTATACAGAAGGAATATCGAGGAAGAAATTGAAGGACAACTATCCCCTCATAACATCGTCCAAAAAATGCATCAAAGCCCTGAAAACTGGAACCGCATATCAAGGTATGTGGAAAAGATACTAAGGGAAAAGAAAAGCGACCTGGATAACCGCTGATACCATAAACACAAGCGAGCCCGAGGGCGATAAAAAACGGACTAGTCTCGAAGTAATGTGCTAAACGGTCCCGAACTAGAGTCCAAGACGTAAAAGGAGGTGTTTTAGTCGGTATTTATTAAGAGAGCCCGACACTCCGTGCGTAAATTGTATTTCACCTCCCTACAAAAAAAAAAACGTTGTCATGTTCACTCCTGCGTTTGCCAGTAATGTTGCGAATGATCTTCTCATACAATGGCCAGTGTATTGCTCAGGATGTTGTAGGCCCAAGTACGTAGCAATTCTTGACGGCATTCTTGACAAAGTATGGATTCCCACGCATTGCGTTGTGCATTCACCATTTTTATAAAACACAAAAAAATATTTTATGAGGAGTACCCTTTGGTCTCAAACGTAGGTATTTTCTGCACAATTCCACAGAATTGACAGGAAATCCTTCCGGCATTATAGTAAAGCTTCGTGGTTTCAATCAACAAAAACTCACCGTCCGGGGCTTCTTCCAAGAACTTGTTGATATCGTTACGTTCCAGGGTTTTTTGATTTCCTTAGCTTATGATCTTTTCCCTTGATTTTGAGAAAATTTATTCTTAAGTTTTGGAAATCCGAAAATATTAATATTTTTATAAATCTGTAGAGTTGACTTGAGCATTGAATACTTAGTCCATAAGGATGATGGAACAAATTTCTTCTGTAGTTCAAAGAAGTAAGCAAGCAAGATAGTTTCGTTTATAACATGTTTTACTTTCATCAACTCTTCAAACGCCTTGAATTCCCTATCATATACGCCACGAGACTTTTCTGGCAATATTTGTGCTGTGCCTGGTTAATAATTTCTGGCGGAAGACGTTCCTGAATCATTTTTCTTTAAAATCTGACTTGCTGGTTGATAATTCACTATTTCGCGAATTCTCTATAATTTCGATTTATCTAAATAACGTCTTAATGTCAGTGCTATTTATTATTTACAAAAAAACAAAACGCACATCTATATTGCATACACCGGGTGCGTCTCAAAAGTGGCTCACCCCTATAACTTTTTTTATTTTTTCAGATAAAACGAGATTTGGTATATAATAATTATATACCATAATATAATACATAATAATAGTATATGACATAAATTGGGGATTGATTAACGTATTCAATTGTTTTCGGTAACTTCCGGTTTCACCGGAAATGACTACAACTTTTGATTTTTAAATGGTACTCTGGGTATTTTTTACTTTATTCGATAGAAAATGACACTCTGAATCGAATGACATATCATATGTCATTTTTTGACATAGTCACTCAAAAAAAAATTTTATTTTAAATTTCAATCTAGAGTGCCATGGCTGTGTTAAAAACACTAATTTTTAATCAAGGAGCCTTGGAAAAATAGATTTGATCGTCTAATATTTTTAGTGCCTTGTCCTGGCCGGTTAAAAGATGCCCAAATCGTATTTTTAATCATATCTCAGTTTTTTCAAATGGAACGAGGGTGGCTCATTAGCATATTTGGAAAAAGCATTTTTTACGAATAATTTGATACCACACACTTGGTATTTTGAGTGAAATTCTCGTTATGAACCGCATGTTACAATTTCAAATAAACCATATGCCAAAATGTCAAAAGTTGACATATGATATGTCATTCTATTCAGAGTGTCATTTTCTATCGAATAAAGTAAAAAAATACCGAGGGTGCCATTTAAAAATCAAAAGTTGTAGTCATTTCCAGTGAAACCGGAAGTGGCCGATAACAACTGAATACATCAATCAATCCCAATTTATGTCATATATTAATATAACAAATATTGTTGTTTTATCTGAAAAAAAAAGTTATAGAGGTGAGTCACTTTTGAGACGCACCCGTTATAGTAACATAAACGCACCCTCATAGTAATTTATTAATTCGCAACAATGAAAGTAAAACTGGTAGATTCTTTTAAATCAATTATTCTTTAGAGATTGGACATGAAACAGTTCTGCTGTTGGATAAAATTTTGTATTGCACTCGCCTGTTATGACACGCAGTAAGTATCGATAACGTTTCCGGCTTTCCAGAATGGCTCTCACTAAATTCTCTACTCCTAGGTCTTGATAGATACATCTTTTCCAATTTAGCAATTTCATTTGTTAGTAATCGCAAAACAATTTCCGATGCACGGGATCAACTTTGAGTGACAAGCGATGGTGACAGCTGACAGCGCTGCCAGATTGTGATTGATTTATGAGATGAATCTTAATTTAAAATTTACAAACAACATATTTATTATATAATTTTTTAAAAAGTTGTATGTTTTATTTGTAATTTAATAACTAATATTTTAGTGATTAATTGATTTATTTGTTTTATAGCTTATTTTACTTACAACATATTGGCAAAAACTAGTCCATTATGAAGATTATTATAAGCGTTATTATATACGGTCTCGTCTTCGTAAATAAGAACAGTGTAGTACCCTTTTCTACGTGCTACGACCACACATTTTAAATCCTAAACAAATTCCCCTCGCTCAACATGCCCCTCGCTCCCCTGCTTCCTTACCATATTACACGCTCTTGCATCACCTCTTACTCAGTCTTTTTTTGTGTGCGGTACGATCCACATCGAATGTCGCGTAAAATATATCGATCGCGCTCTCACGTCGATGAGCGGGATGTTTTATATTATCTTAACGGATGGGAAGCGATTAAAGTTATTAGAAAATAAAAACATGCATAAAAGAAAAAGATTAGTGACAAATTAGGAAGAGGAAAGTGTAACAAGTTTTGAGAGGCAGGCGAATAGTGGTGATTATTCGCAAGATTCTGAGGGCGAGATTAGAAGCAGTGTTTGAGATGTTAGAAATCAAGGCAAATAAACATATAATATATGTACAAATAAACATATATACATATACAATACCTGAATAGTAGGGGGAAATTTCTTCTAAGTTTGGGTATATAGGTATTGTGGGTGAATACCTTAGGGAATGCTTATATTATCTAGTTTTTTCCACTTATTTCACTAATATGGCAGAGTACGTTGGTGGTTACTCTAGCTTGGTTTATAGGACATTAAATTTATTCACGTTAATTGTAGCGGGGTACAGTGATGGTTACTCTAATTTGGTATATAGGTATTGTTGGTGAATACCTCAGTGAATGCTTATATTACCTAGTTTTGCCCACTTATTACATTAATACAGCAGAGTACGTTGGTGGTTACTCTAACTAGGCATATATGTATTATTGGTGAATACTTATCGCATGGCTGTCTTATTACACTAATATGGCAGAGTACGTTCGTGGTTACTCTAGCTTGGTTTATAGGACATTACATTTATTCACGTTAATTGTAGCGGACTACCGTGGTGGTTACTCTAGCTTGGTGTGTAGGTATTGTTGGTGAACACCTCAGTGAGAGAATGCTTATATTACCTAATTTTTTCCCACTTATTACATTAATACAGCAGAGTACGTTAGTGGTTACTCTAGCTTGGTATATATGTATCATTGGTGAATACTTATCGCATGGCTGTCTTATTACGCTAATATGGCAGAGTACGTTGGTGGTTACTCTAGCTTGGTTTATAGGACATTAAATTTATTCACGTTAATTGTAGCGGAGTACAGTGGTGGTTACTCTAGCTTGGTGTATAGGTATTGTTGGTGAATACCTCAGTGAATGCTTATACTACCTTTTTCCCACTTATTACATTAATACAGCAGAGTACGTTGGTGGTTACTCTAGCATGGTATATATGTATTATTGGTGAATACTTATCGCATAGCTGTCTTGCTTTTATTTTCAAAGTTGGTAGTCCCATAAGGGCACGTTGGTGGTTGTCCTTATGGAGTGACGTTTTGCTAAGCTAGCTGTATAAGATTTATAAACTCCTTAAGCATGAGCTAGTGCCAATATGTGTTTACATATCATGATATTTTTCTATAGGTGAAGGCGCTAGTACACTTATTGAAAAAGATATTGGAAAGAGCCTACCTAAACCTTTGTAGGAAGGTTTATTAGCGATTTTAGGAGATGACGTAGACGGGGGAAAAATACCACGACACCACCGATTCAATTCGAAATTGCAGAAAGATGGATACACATAACAAAAACTGGCCTTGAAGAGCACGTTCTTAACCTATTAATGGAGAACTCCTCTAACTAACCTTTTAACTCCTCTCCAGAGAATGCCACCTCTTTAGGACCACCACAGTTAAATTTAATGGGGAAACAGGCCATACATGATAATGTGGAGTGCAGAGATGAAATTGGCTAAAATTCAATTAAGATTAGCAGCCAGTTTGTCGGCTATAGGTCAAGTAATGACAAAAATTTTAGAGGAGAAAGGGGAGGGGGGAGAAAGGAATATAAAGCATTATATAGAGACCCTAAACGACGCAGGACGTCTTATAATTGGTGTTATCCATTCCGAGTCAATATCGAGGAGGGAACTAGTGTCTTTCGATTGAAATAAAAATTGGAAAACCACTCTAACCGAAACCCCTCTGGATACCTGGTTATTTGGTGACGATTTGGAAGGAAGATTAAAGACGGCCAAAGAGTTGTCCGCTTTAGCTGTCATCCAGTCAGTTAAAAAAAAAATGGCTGCATTAAAATGCAGCCTGATCTCGGCCCACGCCGCGTTTAAACTTCGAAAGTCTGCCTCAACATCAGCAGGGAGGGAAACGGAGCAGACTCAATGTTCGAGAAACTCCCTGCAACCGCCCACGTCACAAGCGGACTTGGAACCGAATACAACACTTCGGCGTAAGGTCGCGTTCTCAGGGAAGATGTATAGGGATAATAGACGTATTATGGCATGGCTGCAAGATTTTAAAATTCCGTTTGTGATGAGACCATCACGTAACGTAAACTCAGGAAGACATAAATGGTCGGTGCAACACCATAAGACAATTGAGGGCAACATTCGGAGATTGCTTAGTATATGGGCTACTTCTAAGGCACAGCCATGTAAAAATCAGTTTATTACAGACATATTCACGTTTCAGTTGTTTATTTAGATGATTTTTATTACTAGGAGATTCTTATGATGCATGTTTAGCAAATGTATTAGAAACAATTGGATTACTCGAATATGGGGTTTATTGTAAACTATAAAAAGAGTATTATATCTCCACAAAAAATTGTGACGTTTTTGGGGTTTAAAGTTAACTCTATGGATATGACTATTTCCGTTCAAGAGGGAAAAATCACAAAAACAATTTTGCATTTAAAAAAGTTTAAGATGGAAGAAATGCACTATAAGGGAGTTTGCAAGGTTAACAGGGAAGTTGGTATCCATATGTCCAGCCATTAAGTACGGTTTTTTATACACCGAATTGTTCGAGAGAGAAAAAAATTTAGCGCTAAAGAGTAATAAAGGAAATTATAACGGAACTATGAAAATTTCTAAGAAGCTATGTGTTGATGCCGATTGGTGGATTCGAAACATACCTATTAGCAAAAACTTATTATCATATAGTAAATATTCTATGGAAATATTTTCTGACGCATCAGATATTGGATGGGGTGTTTGTTGCAATAACATAAGTTCCCAAGGTCTCTGGCCTGATAACGAATGAGAAGAACACATAAATTTTAGGGAGTTACAAGCTGTTTATTTTGGCTTGAAATGCTTTGCTAATGACTTATCTAACGTTTCTATTTTGTGCAGGGTAGACAGTGTTGTCTACACTATATGCCGGTGCAGTAGTGTTATTGCACTAGCGTGTGTATGTATGTACATATATATTTATATGTATATGTATGTATATATGTATATATATGGCATGGGAAGTGTTCAATTTCTAGGTTAAACAATCTCTCTCGAATAATTTGGCAATGGTGTGAGGAAAGGAGATTATTTATCGTAGCCTCTTATATTAGACCTCAAGGGAATAAAGAGGCTGACAGAGCTTTCCGGGAATTTAAGGTCGAGACAGAATGGAGTTTAGCGAGCTAGACATTTGGGAAATTGGTCACTATAAGTGGGGTTTACCAGAAATAGATTTGTTTGCTACGCATATAAATGCTAAATGCAAGAAATACATATCGTGGCACAGGGACCCAGATACGTGGATGGCCATGGATGCCTTTACAACAAATTGGGAAACATTTTTTATTTTATGCCTTCCCTCCATTTTTCAATGGTCCTAAAAGCTCGAAAAAAAAAAAATATATATATATATATATATATTTCTGATCAGGCAGAAGGTATAATGGTGGTACCCAACTGGGTTTCGCAACCTTGGTATTCGATTTTAAGGGCGATGTTAATAGATGAGTCGATTATTTTTTTTTTTTTTCGTTAATAGACATTTACTTTCTTTTAGCGGATCTCCCCACCCGTTAGCCAACAATCTTTCTCTGACGGGAGGTCCGGCCATCAGGCAAGCCTTGCTCTTAGGGAATGTTCCAGAAGAAGCGCTGGAAATTTGCATGTCTTCAATGACAAGTAACACCTTAAAACAGTATAACTCAGGGCTTAAATTATGGTGGGAATTTTGTAGAGTTAAGAAGTTAGATCCCTTCTTGGTGTCGGTTTCCAACGTTCTAATATTTTGACTTAACTCTTTAACGAAGGCGCATCTTTTAGCTCATTAGGTTCTTATAGAGCAGCCATAGCACAGATAGCGGGCCAGGACCTCTCACAAGATTCTCGTATGCAAAGGGTTTTTTAAGGAAATATATATGTTGAAACCTAGTAAGCCCAAGTACGAAAATACCTATGATCCTAGGGTAGTACTTAATTATTTAAAAATAAAAAATAATTATGAGTTAACCTTGGAGGGGCTTATGCATAAATTAGTGACATTACTGGCCTTAGCATCGGGTCAACGGTTACAAACACTATCGCTTATTGATATAAGAGAAAATTTTCGGAAGTTAGGGAAAATAGATATAAAAACTAGCGCAAGATTAAAAACATCCGTTAGAAATAAGCCGCAACCCTTTTTACGCTTACCTTATTTCAAGAAAGACGCTAATTTATGCGTAGCTAGCGCGTTAGTGGAGTATCTGAAACGAACAGAGAGCATTAGAGGAAGCATAACTGCTCTTTTCATAACAATCAAGAAACCGCATAAGAAAACATCCACTCAAACCTTGGGGCGCTGGATTAAAATTGTCCTAAATAAGAGTGGGATTGATACGGATCATTCTACCGTTCATAGTACACGGTATGCTGCAACTTCAGCATTTGCCAGGAAAGGATTAAAATTTTGATACATCAGACTCGCTGCTGGTTGGTCTAAAAATTCTAGAATGTTCGCTATTGTTTACAATAGACCCTTGATGAATAATGAGAATAGTTTTGCGGAGAAATTAATCTTTATATATTTTCAATATAGAAATGGGAGAAAAGATTATGTTGTTGTTATTGCTTTAAATATCTACACTGTTCTTATTTACGAAGACGAGACCGTATATAATCACAAGATTAAACGAACTTACCTGAAGTGAAGTTCAATCTTGATTATTTGAAGGTCTCGTCGAAGTAAATAAGTTCCCTCCCGCCCTCAACCTCATTTTACAACAACATAATAAGTATCTTTAAATTGACTGAGTAAGAGGTGATGCAAGAGCGTGTAATATGGTAAGGAAGCAGGAGAGCGAGGGGCATGTTGAGCGAGGGGAATTTGTTTAGGATTTAAAATGTGTGGTCGTAGCACGTAGAAAAGGGTACTACACTGTTCTTATTTACTTCGACGAGACCTTCATATAATCAAGATTGAACTTCACTTCAGGTAAGTTCGTTTAATCTTGTGATTATGGGTCATTTATTTATTGATGTACATCTTATAATGCCATAAGTGGTAATAACAAGTAAGATGGTGCTATTAATTAGCGATGGGAACTATCGAACGAATTAGACTATCGAATGGTTACCGAATGAATGATTTCAACTATCGAATGGTTTTATTCGAATAAAATCATTCATTCATTTGTATACTAAAGCATATGTGAAAACCTCGCCGTGCGACTAAATGGTTATCGTTGCGCCACGACTATCGAATGCTTTTGATAAATGAAATTTAGTATTCGTTTGATTTTTGTGTGCGTCAATGCATTATTAGTTTTTCCAAATTTTTATAACTTCGCCTTGTAAATACTTTGCTATTTTTGCGTTTATTAAAATATTTAAAATACAAAAATAGTAGTTTTTTTTTAATTGACGATTGTGTGCGAAGTGGTCAAAATTTTTCCGAAAATTTGTGTAATTTTCCGTAGCCCGATCTTTCAATTATTTAATTTTATATGGTATATCATGGTTAGGTTAGATTGCATTTTTTTAATGGGAAATTTTGAGAAGTAGCAATTTTTAAGAGAGATGAGATGAACTTACAATTAATTTTAAAAATACATATTTGTATTTTAGATGTTTTAATAATATGAATTAGTTGAACTTAATAATCATATTTAGGTAATGTGGTTAAGTAAATGGCTATCGAACTCAAATTTTGGGGTGAGAAAATTAAATTTTAAAAATTGTAAAATTAAAGTTTTACACGTGCCAATTTAAAAAAAAAGTTAACAATATTTGTATTTTGTTTATGCTAATTCTCTTACATGTAGTTTTTTGCGAAGAAATATTTCATTTATTTTTTAAAGTAAATGCCAGCAAAAGTAAATATTATTTTTAAATAGTAATATAAAGTAATAAAAAGTAATATAAATAATTTTGATTTCTGATTTTTTATTTATATTTTCCTTCCATTACACTGCATGCTTAGAAAATAATAAATGTTTATATTTCATGATTTTAAAATTTGTTGTTAATATAACAAATTAGTTCTGTAATTATTATTATTTAATAAACCAACGTTGCCATTTAGAGACTATTTTATTTTTAAATAGGATCTAATATAAATACTTTTGACTTCTATTTTTTGTTTATATTTTGCTACTACTTAAAAAAAATGTTTATATTATTAAATGATTGTAAATTTTGTTGTTAATAGGTATAACAAATTATTACTGTTATTATTATTTATTAAACCAGTCTTTGATTAAAAACATTAAAAATCATTTTCTTACATCCAAAATAAAAAGTATTATTGCAGTGTAACAACAGTTAACTAACTAACTAATGCTAAAGATTAATATTCTTTGCTAATACCAACTAATACGAATATATGGCAACAGCGCCCTTCATAATATATATTTTCTGTGTAAATACTAACACCTCAATAAAAAAAATGTGTCCTTATCTTTATTTGACTCCGCAAAAAATCAAAGATGCCCGCTTCTTTCATAGCATTGCCACCGACCGCTGTCGGATTTCTAGGAAAGAAACCTACGTCGCCGGACGACAACTAAAATCCAGTTTATATTTTATTAAAATCGATCCTGACGAAATGAATTTGACAAATGAATGAATTTTATAAATTAATGGTTTTTGCTGCCGAATTACTAGAATACAATATTTCAAGGCAGATGACGCATCTCTTCGATAATTTTTATTCGAATAGTTTTCAACGAATGTTTTCTTTTTTCTTACTAGCTATCGAATTATTCGAATGAATTGCAACTATCGAATGTTTCGATAGTATTCATTCGATAGTTCCCACTACTACTATTAATGCACAAACTAATAATCACAGAATTTATTAAAAACTAACTTTGAAAGTGGTATAATGTGCTTATCAATCAAACTTACTATTTTCACTGCAGTCAATGGTAATAAAGGACCTTTATTGTCACGTTCTCGTTAAAAATAGTTTAAAAAGGGAAGCTACAAGCTCTTTTCTTCGACTTTTTAAATGCTTCGGCATATTTTCAACATATAATTTTTTTATATTTCAAGAAATGCAATACAAAAACTCGAAAATTTTGTTCTTAAAAGGACTGTTTGTCCTTAAAAGTGCAATTTAAAAAAAATACTATGAAAATAGGCAAAAAAAACGAAAATAGCTCACAAAGATTCAACAACACGATATTATACAAAGTAACGACTGACACTAGGATAATTGTCAAATAAAAAAGGACACCACAGCTGATCGCGGCGCGTGGCGCAATGTGACCAACATAGCGATAATCTCAGTTTAAACTAATTTTTGAATGAAAATAGGCAAAAAAAACGAAAATTACTCACAACGATTCAACAACACGATATTATACAAAGTAATGACTGACACTAGGATAATTGTCAAATAAAAAAGGACACCATAGATGATCGCGGCGCGCGGCGCAATGTCTAAAAACCAAACCAAACCAACATAGCGATAATCTCAGTTTAAACTAATTTTTGCAGCTTTAATCTAAATAAAATATCTGTTACAATCATTTGCTCTATAAAGTAAAATGAAGTATATGAAAAAGAAAAAAAAAGACGAAAATTTAATTTAGTCAGGTTTATAGACTTTAATGTGAATGTCGATATGATTAATGACTTATTTGTGCATCGGAAAATATTTTGCGATAACAATAATTGCACTTTTCACTGTAACCTTATTTATACTTAAAATCAGGAAAATTGTGTGTAGCGATTTCCTCAAAACCGCGTTATTGTTTTAGATATATATGTCGGGAAGAGCTACAACTTACAAACTGATCCCAGCAATAGACTGATAGAGGAGATGGACGCGTAAGTATGACATTTTCAATGTCATCTTATATGATTAGAACAGTGTTAATAAATTTAAATTGTAAAGTTCTTATAATTTTACTTTTTCCTCGATTCGTAATCTTCCAATTGTTTTGTTGTGTCAATCACATTTTAGAATTTCCAAAGTGATAACTAATGTTTTTTTTATAATCCTATTAGAAAGAGTGACAGAAATATATGGCAGAAATTAGTGTGATGACAGTTACGTTTGGTTTTCCACTTGATCCGAAGGCTCTTTTAACTAGTGGTTGGAGTACATTGTCATTGATGAATAAATTAAAAAAACTTGGTTCCAGCGTATGTATTAAATGTATATATAATTGAAACAACTAACTAAACATGCATTTTAGATGACCGACTTTAGGAGAAAGGAACTGCAGAAGTATCCAGGTACTAACTTTATACATGTGTGTTTTATTCTCAAAAAGTGACTCACCTTTATAACTTTTTTAGTTATTTTTGGGTAAAAAGTAAGGTTTGGTATGTTGAGTATATGACATAAATCGGGATTGTTAGCGTATTCAATTGTTTTCCATCACTTCCTGTTTGTGGATATTATAAAATCTGATATTCGTGATTTAAGAGAAGGATTGGATTTATTAAAACAACAATCTCGAATATCTAACCTTATCCTAGACCTAAAAATGCAAGAATTAAAATTGGAAAATTTAATTTTACGCCAAAAAATATGGCATTTTGTAATTATTACTTTTGAGCATCTAAATGCTTATAATTTAGTATTTTTTATTTGTAGAAAAAAGAAATTGAGATGCAACAAAGGATCGAGCTTGAGGAAGAGACTTGCAGCGAACTGAAACAAGTTTTCGCTAGTTTACAGCAACAAGTTGACTTTAAGAGAGATAAGTTGAAGAGAATTAATAATAAATTGCAATCAATCAGACAGGAAATTAAAGATAATCACGAGGTGTATCTTAAGGATAGACAGGAAATTGAGAATGCCAACGACGAAGCCACAGTGTAAGTGAGAAAGGTTTACACAATTTTGTTGAATTCTCGTGATAACCCGTCGTTTTTTAGAAAATAATTCTCGTGATAACGTCCTTAGTGAGTCTGTCTACACATGTTTAGCATTAAAATGTCGCACTTATAGTAAATTTTACCCTCAAAATTTCATTCGAATCGCTAAAAGCATTTGGAAGAAAACTATAATAAATTGAAAAAAATACAAGACTTTAACCCCCTGTAGCTACACTCACTACAAAGCATAATCGGACCTATTGTAATCGCAAAACATTTTCCGATGCACGTCATCAATCATATCGACATTGACACTAAAGTCTATAAACCTGACTAAATAAAATTTTGGCAAAAATGTTTAAATTTGTTGTATAATTTGAGATACCGAGCCGCTCTTTCTTTTACTTTATAGAGCAAATGATTGTAACAGATATTTTATTTAGATTAAAGCTGCAAAAATTAGTTTAAACCCTGAAACCAAATTTTATTATCGCTATGTTGGTCACATTGCGCCGTGTTCAGCACTAAATTTTCGAGTTTTTGTATTGCATTTCTTGAAATTGTGTGTTGAAAATATGCTGAAGCATTTAAACAGTCGAAGCAAAGAGCTTGTAGCTTCCCTGTTTTTTTAAAACTATTTTAACGAGAATGTGACAATAAAGGTTCTTTATTACCCTTGACTGCAGCCAGAAAAGTAAGTTTGATTGATAAGCACATTATACCACTTTCAAAGTTAGTTTTTATTAAATCCTGTGATTTTTAGTTTGTGCATTAATAGCACCCCCATACTTGTTATTACCACTTATGGCGTTGTAAGATGAAGATCAATAAATAAATAACCCATAATAACGTTTATAATAATCTTCCTAATGGACTAGTTTTTGCCAATATGTAATATGTAAAATAAGCTATAAAACAAATAAATCAATCACTAAAATATTAGTTATTAAATTAAAAATAACTCGTAAAACTCCTCATAAATCCATCACAATCTGACAGCGCTGTCGCCATCGCTTGTCACTAAAAGTTGATGGCGTGCATCGGAAATTGTTTTGCTCTTACCATATGACCCCGCGAGAGATGAATAATAAATAACTATTATTTTTTTGTTAGAATTACATAAATCTAAGTTAAAGTTAAAACCGACAAGAACAATTAATTATTAATAGGATA
The DNA here is from genome assembly GCF_002938485.1 of Sitophilus oryzae. Classification (NCBI taxonomy): domain Eukaryota; kingdom Metazoa; phylum Arthropoda; class Insecta; order Coleoptera; family Curculionidae; genus Sitophilus; species Sitophilus oryzae. Next base: position 3,942,998 of record NW_022147237.1, on the reverse strand, counting down.
ATTTTGAAAATAAAAATGCTTTTAATATTTTTTTTTGCAAAAAATAATTATAGGCCTGTTATTGGGGTATAAAAAATAATTTCGTTTGTTAGAAATCTGAGACAGGCTTTTCTGATCATCGACAATTTCGTACCCTCTGAAGAAAGGAGCAGGATTATTAGTTTGGCTCAGTTTGATGAAAATTTGGACAATTGGATCATTAAGAAAGAAATCGAGAAGATATTACCTTCAGAGAGACCAAGGGCACACAATTACAGACGTCCTATATCAGACTATGCCATACAACAGGGCCAACTCAATCCAAAATATAGAGTAAGTACTAACATACGATCGGAAAAAAGAACGGCGTCGATGATAATTTTGGCGAGGTAAGTTCGATTTTTTTAAATGTTGGGTAAAAATCATTTTTAAATGGTGTAGTTTAAAATTTGAGAAAAAATTATTTTTTTGGAAATAGATTTTTGTGTCTGGAAACGACGTTCTATCATTTTTTAATCTTTCTGTTAATTAGTGTTAATGGGTCCGTTCGACTTTACGGACACAAGAATTTTAAAAAAGCAAAAATTGTCCTGAAAAGTACATGTTTTAGTAGGTAATTTAAGCCAAAAAAATTTGCGGATTATCCAGTAAATTTTAAAATATTGAAATAAAATTATGGTACTATTTGATGCTGCGGAGGAATTTTGACAGATGGCACAAACATATGATGACATTAACCTGTGCGACGTTGCCGCTATTTTACGCCAATTTTTCACGTGCCGGTCGCCGGAGGAACGGCTCCTACGGTGGCGCCATCACGGTGAAAACAAATGAATTATTTTAAAATCTGTGTTTAAAATCAAATCATTGAAAGCACTCAGATTCGTATTAATTATTAAAATTTAAAAACCACAACTTAACACCCTCCGCAAAGAAAAGCTAACCAAAGCAACCCAAATGCTAACCAATCTACTAATATTTTTGCAAAATCACAGTTAATTATTAAAATGTAAAAACCACAGCTTAACACCCTCCGCAAAGAAAAGCTAACCAAAGAAACCCAAATGCTAATCAATCTAATAATATTTTTGCAAAATCACAGTTAATTATTAAAATATAAAAACCACAGCTTAACACCCTCCACAAAGAAAAGTTAACCAACAATTCAAAACCACAGAACCCCTAAAAGAATATCTAACATAACCTCACTTCAGTAGAAAATTATATAAAATAATTATATTGACAACGTCGCAAATAGCATGCAAAGGCCGTCGATCAAGTGTCAATCAAAAAGTCAATGGTTGCTAGCTCGGAATATTGTAAATACGTATATTTTCTTAATTTTTACGCTTACAAAGAGGTTTTCTTGATTTTTTGTGCTTAAACTAGGTCAATCCACATCTATATAATGTAGTAAAGTGCTAATATTCGATGTTTCTACCTAATCTGTATGGAAAATTTAACGTTTTTAGTGTCCGTAATATCGACTGTAACCGTGTTAATATTGACAAGTTTTATATCATTTTTTAGTAAATGACGTCTAGAGATTGACCTCGCCAAAATTATTATCGATTGTCATTCCCCAGCCATCTTTAACGCGGTTTTTTTTTCGATCATACATTATTCTGCTGTATTCTGTGATATTTGTTTTATTGTATTATTTACTTATCTACGAGATATTTATATTACGAGATATTGTATTATTTTACTTATCTACGAGATTTTTTAAAGATTTTATTACGGTTTCCGGGGTACTTTTTGTAAGTTTTCATAGAGAATATAATTTAGGATATTTTTGACAGATTTGTAGAAGAAAATCATAATAGATTTGTCATATTGTGACATAATTTATGATTGTTATGTTTGTTTCACCGGGACTGGATCATTTTAAGATTAAGAAGAATATTAAAACTATTCAAAATGGACATTTTGCCTAATTTTTTTTTTATAAAATTTTACCAACCTGTATCTCAAAAGTTAAGATGTTAGGACATACATAAGCTTTTTCTTAGAATAGGGCCAAGAATCAGTCTCTTAAATATTCGCATGTCATTAAGGTACACCCTGTATATTGTAGACCGTGCATATTTCATATACCCCGTATCTACAGGGTGAGAACGTCTTGGACTTAAAACTGGACATGCCCTTGAGAACGACGCAGGACTACGTCCCTCCCGCCATCTGCCCTCAGATTAAAGCTCTAGTCAATGACGTCATAAAGAAAGAGATGGACAACTGCCACGTCACTATCAAGATGG